>NC_057812.1:685957086-686257086 GCF_018294505.1 Triticum aestivum
AGGGCTAGCGAGATACCATCTTGTTATATCATATTATGATTGTTTTGAGAAAGTGTTGTCATCCGAGATTTATTATTATGGCTTGCTAGTTGATTATGCTATTGATATGTGTAATTATGAGACCTGAGAATTATTGCAAATGTGGTTAGTTATGATCTCTGCTGAAAACTTGAATGTTGGCTTGACATAGTTACAACAACAAGAGCAAACAGAGTTTGTAAAAGTTTTTCTTTCTTTCTTTCAGTTTGTCAACTGAATTGCTTGAGGACAAGCATGGGTTTAAGCTTGGGGGAGTTGATACGTCTCCGTCGCATCTACTTTTCCAAACACTTTTGCCCTTGTTTTGGACTCTAACTTGTATGATTTGAATGGAACTAACCCGGACTGACGCTGTTTTCAGCAGAATTACCATGGTGTTGTTTTATGTGCAGAAAACAAATATTCTCGGAATGACCTGAAACTCCACGGAACATCTTAGAAAAAACAATAAAAAATCCTCGCCAAATATGAAGACCAGGGGGCCCACACCCCGTCCACGAGGGTGGGGGGCGCCCCCCCCCCCCTCTAGGGCGCGCCCCCTACCTCGTGGGCCCCCTGGATGCCCTCCGATGCCAACTCCAACTCTATATATTTGCTTTCGGAGAGAAAAAAATCAGAGAGAAGAAATCATCGCGTTTTATGATACGGAGCCGCCGCCAAGCCCTAAAACCTCTCTGGAGGGCTGATCTGGAGTCCGTTCGGGGCTCCGGAGAGGGGGATTCGTCGTCGTCGTCATCATCAACCATCCTCCATCACCATTTCATGATGCTCACTGCTGTGCGTGAGTAATTCCATCGTAGGCTTGCTGGACGGTGATGGGTTGGATGAGATTTATCATGTAATCGAGTTAGTTTTGTTAGGGTTTGATCCCTAGTATCCACTATGTTCTGAGATTGATGTTGCTATGACTTTGCTATGCTTAATGCTTGTCACTAGGGCTCGAGTGCCATGATTTCAGATCTGAACCTATTATGTTTTCATGAATATATGTGAGTTCTTGATCCTATCTTGCAAGTCGATAGTCACCTACTATATGTTATGATCCGGCAACCCCGAAGTGACAATAATCGGGACCACTCCCGGTGATGACCATAGTTTAAGGAGTTCATCTATTCACTATGTGCTAATGCTTTGTTCCAATTCTCTATTAAAAGGAGGCCTTAATATCCCTTAGTTTCCAATAGGACCCCGCTGCCACGGGAGGGTAGGACAAAAGATGTCATGCAAGTTCTTTTCCATAAGCACGTATGACTATATACGGAATACATGCCTACATTATATTGATGAATTGGAGCTAGTTCTGTGTCACCCTATGTTATGACTGATACATGATGAACCGCATCCGACATACTTATCCATCACTGATCTGGTGCCTACGAGTTTTCCATATACTGGTTCTCGCTTATTTACATTCTCGCTGCTACTGTTACAATCACTACAAAATACCAAAAACATTACTTTTGATGTCTTTACTTTTGTTGCCGCTACCACCACTATCATATTACTTTGCTACTAAACACTTTGCTGTAGATACTAAGTTTCCAGGCGTGGTTGAATTGACAACTCAGCTGCTAATACTTGAGAATATTCTTTGGCTCCCCTTGTGTCGAATCAATAAATTTGGATTGAATACTCTACCCTCGAAAGCTGTTGCGATCCCCTATACTTGTGGGTTATCAGGACTAACCCGTGTAGGTATTGAAAGTGCAACTCACTCCAAAGGATTGCTCAGAATGATTTACAACAACTTTGAGCACCTACATCTTCAACACCTACATGAAGTCATCATCGACAAAACCCAAGGTTAGTTGATCCCTCCTAGGGGGATATCACATCTAGGGGGAGCTTCACTCTAATCAATTGAGCTAAAGCAACTATAACGATGTGAACACAACAATGCATTATGTAAAAGTGGTAACCCCACTTGTTCTTAAACGATGAGTATGACCTACGATCAAATGTTCTCATTTGACTCCTCAGTCAATATACTCATGTATAGATGATCTAGTCATCGCCAAATTCCTTGATAGATGCTAGAGTGATTGTGCACGCTTTGCCACATATTTGATTTGCCGTCTTATTGTGTGAGCATGTTGATTGCATGTTTTACTCATTCAAGGACATCCATTTGTTGCCTTGATTGTTTGGCTTTTTCTCTTTTGCCAAATGTATGGACAAGAATTTAAGGACTTCCTCTAGCTATCTATGCTTTTCTCGTCTCAAACTCTATTCATGCTACATCACAAAGTTTGATCAAGTCAGATTCGAAGCGCTCTGTGTGAGGAGCACTCGGAGTCCCCGATTCGTCATAGACTTAAACTTTCAAAACCTCTTTGTGCATTTCGGTATGACCGAGTCATCCATTTCAGTCACACCAAGATCACTAAGTTGATCTAGGTTTTCAATCTTGGTGCAACCGATTTGAACTTTTCGGTCACACCGAGTTGCAGTAACCGCTTGCGATTCTACATCTCGGGTCCACCGTGTTGTTCCACTCGGTCACACCGACAGGGTCGGGATATATATACACACGGGTGAGATTTTGGAAATTTCTTCAAACTCCCCAGCCCGCATGTGCGTCTTGCTCTGCCTCCTCGGGTCTCCGGATTGTCTCCTCGCCGCCAGCGACCTCCTGCCATTGGTTTTCATCGCCGTCAATGGAAATCTACTCCACCGTTGTCGCCGTAGCGAACCCCCACCGAACTAGGGTATGGGTTCGACCCTTGTGCTATTCTTTTACCTCTGATTCACAGCACATTGTTTTTCCATGATCCTTACCACGTACGCAAACACTCTATCCACTGAAAACATCATTTAGGTTATATTTGACTTGAAATTTAGGGTTAGGTCTCCGCCAAACTCATCTCGGACCGACCGAGTTGTATAAATCGGTCTCACCGATTTGGCTTAGGCCATAGTACTTGCAATTTTCGGTCTAACCGAAAAGTGCAAATCGGTGTGACCAAGTTCAATTCTTTGTGAAACCCTAGCAGTCTTGGTGCCACCGAACTGTGACTTGGTCTGACTGAGTTCACTAGTTTAGGTTCCAAAAGCTACTTCGGTATCACCGAGTTTACAAATCGGTAGCTTTGAAATGCTTTCTATGGAGAACTAAAACTAAGTTTTTAAGTCATGTATTTGGCAAAAACTCTGCATTTGTGATGCTCATCCACTCTATCTCATCTACATCTATTCATAGGGTCTGCTGTTAGTGAGTTTCCAGAGATGTTTGATCAGAGTGATAGTCAGAACAAGTCTGAGGAACATGTGCAGCTGAGTGAGGGTTCAGATCCCTCGAGCACTTCTAATGATGGCAGCAGGAGCACTCCTAGCAACTTTCCAAAGGCAGCCACCAGATCTAGGAAGAAGAGAACCTCAAAATCTGTGGATGAGGATTATATTGCCACTGAGGAGGAAGTAAGCTCCAAGAAGAAGGTGCTGAAAAAGGAGTATGGCACAACTGCTACAGTTAAGCCAGAAATGAATAAGAAGGCTCCAGCAAAAAGGATTCCTATGTCTAAGGACAGAGCCTCTACTCAGGAGACAATGGAGTTCACTCTTGAACCCAAAGAACCTGGAGAGGGAAAGAAGAGAAAGGAAAGAGTCAAGAAGACCATTGCCAGAGTCATTGGCAAGCCCTCCATGATGAAAGATCCCTCTGAAGATGATAAATAAGAAGAGGATGCTCCAGCGCCCAAAGCTCAGAAGCTTATGGGAGATGCTATAAAGTCAGGGGCTGCAACATCAAAGCCCAAAGCTGCCCCCAAAGCTCAAGCTCAGAAGGCTCCTAAGCCCAAGAGGAACACCAGAAGTATACCTGCTGAAGAAAAGAACAAGGCCCCAGTGCCTCAGGCTTAAGAAGATGATGAGTCTCTTGTTTTGAGAAAATTGAAGCCCAAGATTCCAGACCACAATGATGCTCATCCAGTCGCTGAGAAGATGCACATCAGGAAAGATTCAGTACTGAGATTGTGGAGATAGTCTGATCCCTATGCTGTGAGGAGATGGACTGCAGTTGACTACAGGTTTCACACAAAGGAACAACAAGACTTTTATGAAACTATCCTGCTTGACAAGAAGCCCGTTGTCTGTGACATGATATGGGTTGATTGGGAATACATCCAGGAGAATGAAGATCACTTTCCAGGAGTTTATGACAGCTTCAAAGCATGTGGAGTAGATGAGTTTGTTGGACAGAAGCTCACAAAATGGAATGATGAGCTGATCATGCAATTTTACTCCACTGCTCACTTTTACCCAGATGGGAAGATCATTTGGATGTCAGAAGGTACTAGGTATCAGTCCACTGTTGAAGAATGGGCCAAGCTGATAAATGCCCCAAAAGAACATGAGGATGATTTGGACGTATATGCCAAGAAGAAGAAGGACCACAAAACTTTGGCTAACATGTACAAGGAGATCCCAGATAAAGCTTTGGAGACTCACAAGCTTGGATCTGTACATTTCTTGTTGTCTGGTGTGCCTACCATCAACTAGATCCTAAGGCACACTCTGCTACCTAAGTCAGGAGATCACAAGATGATCAGAGGACATTCTATCAACCTGCTACAGCTTTTTGATATCCCTCCAAAGTTCAAGGTCATGAGTCTGATTGTAGAGACAATCAAGAGGACTGCTACTGACCAGAAGAGAAGCTGTGGGTATGCTCCACACATTCAGGAGCTCATCAACTCCAAGATGGGCACAGGAACATATCTGTTGAATAAGGAGCATCTACCCTTGTATTCTGATTTTGAAGATAATACTATTGTGATGAATGAGGAGGAACCATCATCAGTTCAAGCACAGGAGACGAGAGCCAACGCAAAGGCTGAGAAAGCTGCCAAGATGCCAAGTGTTGAAGAGGCATCTCAAGTTTTCCCGAAGAGCAAGAAAGACCAACTTGCATATCTGATCCAGTCTACACTAAGGATTGAGAAGGGCTTGGCCACCCTAACTCAAAACCAGGAGAGCTTGGAGAGGATCATAGAAACTAAATTTTATGATCTTGATCTAAAGGTAACTGAGATCCAAACAACAGTTGAGCAGTTTCAGGAGGAAACAGAAGAGAAGAGAGGCAAGGCAACCACAGATGCATTTCAGCGAGTGCCTAGACAACAGAGGTCTGTTGCCGTTCCTGTGACAGATTCTAGAGCTACAACATCAGCACCAGCAGCTATAGCTCCAGTGCCACCTCCAGCAGCCACTCCACCAGCTCCAACTACATAAACGGATGCCTTCATCCTTGGAGTTCTCTCTACATCACCTCCCGAAGACCAAGCCTGAGAGACGCATAGCACTATGCATATTTGAACTTTTTGGTAACTTGTTGCCAAAGGGGGGAAATATGTATAGATCATAGGCTTCGAGAGAGTGCTTTGCTTATTTGCCTTTGGTTGAACTTTTTATTGCTTGTGTGTGCTATTTTATGTCCTTGTGTGAGATACTTGTGCGATCATGTGATTGACCATTTGCTACCTTAATGCTTGTTTATATGATACTATCTTTTATATCCATATATGATCATTCACTTGCTTGGTGATGAGTGCACGCTTTTAATTTCTATCATTTTGAGCGCTCCACCAAGATGTATGTCACATGGAAGAGTAACCCATGATCCTAATCGACTGTGCATTTGCATTCAAAGGCAAATTTTAAATAATGCACAAATTTAGGGGGAGCTCTTGCTTATCACATACTTCTCAAAGTGACGATGTTCTTCAATCTTATTATCATCTATCGAAGCTTTGATCTATATGTTGTCATCAATTACCAAAAAGGGGGAGATTGAAAGTGCAACTATCCCTGGGTGGTTTTGGTAACTCCTAACAACATATAGCCCATTTGGCTAGTGCTATTTCAAGATAAATATTTCAGCAAAGCTCAATGTTTGGCATGGCGATTAGAAAGTGGACTCCTCAAAATACTAAGAACACATGTTGTCTCAAGCTCAAGACTCTACATTTTACTTTTAGTGATCCAAGATCACATTGAGTCCATAGGAAAAGCCAATACTATTAAAAGGGGATGAGGTGTTGCTTAATGAGTTACTTGCTCAAAATGCTTAGTGATATGCTCCAAAACCCTCAACTACTTTCTCACGTCCACATATGTCCCAAACCGAAAGTCAAACTCGTCCCCACTGAAATTTCCTACCCGGCGCCACCGAGTTCACTTGACATAGCCACTGCCATAAACCCTAGTCATTTCGGTCTCACTGATAGGGATCTCAGTCTCACCGAGATGGGATTGCAACCTCTTTGTTTCCCTTCGTAACGTTTCGGACCAACCGAGATGAGTGATCTGTCCCATCGAGATTGCAATGCAAACACTTTGTTCCCCCTTCGTAACTTTTCGCTCTAACCGAGATGAGTGATCGGTCCCACCGAGTTTGCCTGACGAACTCTCTGTTTGCCTATTACCAAAATCGGTCCCACCGAGTTTGTGTAATCGGTCTCACCGAGATTATGTTATGCCCTAACTCTAATGGAATCGGTCCCACCGAGTTGACATGTCGGTCCCATAACGTTCACATTTTGAACTAAATCGGTATGACCGTGTTTCATGATTCGGTCCCATCGAGTTTGGTGTTTTGTGTGTAACGATTAGATTTTGTGTGGAGGCTATATATACCCCTCCATCCACTCTTCATTCAAGGAGAGAGCCATCAGGACATGCCTACACTTCCAACATACATTTTCTGAGAGAGAACCACCTACACTTGTGTTGAGGTCAAGATATTCCATTCCAACCACATAAATCTTGATCTCTAGCCTTCCCCAAGTTGTTTTCCACTCAAACCCTCTTTTCACCAAATCCAATCCTATGAGAGAGAGCTGAGTGTTGGGGAGACTATCATTTGAAGCACAAGAGCAAGGAGTTCATCAACAACACACCATCTATTACCTTTTGGAGAGTGGTGTCTCCTAGATTGGTTAGGTGTCACTTGGGAGCCTCCGTCAAGATTGTGGAGTTGAACCGAGGAGTTTGTACGGGCAAGGAGATTGCCTATTTCCTGAAGATCTACCCTAGTGAGGCAAGTCCTTCGTGGGCGATGGCCATGGTGGGATAGACAAGGTTGCTTCTTCATGGACCCTTCGTGGGTGGAGCCCTCCGTGGAATCGCGCAACCGTTATCCTTCGTGGGTTGAAGTCTCCATCAACGTGGATGTAGGATAGCACCACCTATCGGAACCACGCCAAAAATCTTCGTGCCTACATTGCGTTTGCTCCCTCCAAACTCCTCCATTTACCTTCATATGCAATTGTTTTACATTCCGCTGCTATACTCTTAGAATTGCATGTGTAGGTTGATTACTTGACTTGTGCTAAGTTGTTAAAGTCTGCCAAGAATTAAAATTTGGAAAAGGCTAGATTTTTATTTGGTCAAGTAGTCTAATCACCCCCCTCTAGACATACTTTCGATCCTACAGCCTTTCTTTGTAGTGTCTTGTGCTAACATGGCAACTTGAACATTGTTAAAGTGCCTTACGATCTGTACATTTTTAATGAAGCCAAAGTGTTTAGTTGCCACATTTTTTGTTGGACAAACATAGGGAGTGTGGGTGTTCCTATGATCTTGCCTCATCTTGCCACTTTCAATTGAGCCAATTGGCAAGTACATTCTGCTAGCTGGCAACTGCTTCCTTCATAAGTTCATACACGTCCAGTTTGCCATGCTTCTGCATTTGGTTTTCCATTTTGATTTATTTTTCTGCCGTTTTTGTGTATGTTCATCACATGGCAATTGCTGTCCTATTTCAGATGGTTAAACATTGGGGCAACCATTAGAGTTTTAATTTTGTGTTCATCGATGATATCAAGTGAATACTTACTTTATGCAGTCCTTTCTGTATCTGTCGGCTATGTTTTCATTTCACGCTGACATGTGCTTTGTTCTTACCTCAGCACAATGGCTCGTGGTGACCATCAAGACGACGACGATGACTTCATGGAGTTACCGCAATAGATCATAGGCTTCGAGAGAGTGCTTTGCTTGTTTGCTCCTTGTAGCCACCCCTGAGAAGATTTCACCGTCACTTGATGAAGCTTACCGCAGGATTGAGAAGGAAGCATTGAAGAGGAGGTCGTCACGGGGTCAAATTCTAACGTGCCTGCTGAGTCGGTATCTGAGGATACCGTTAGAAGTGCCACCCCTGGATCTGTGAGGCAGCATAGGGTAGTTCACGCACCACCCGCGGATGATTATGTGCCCGAAGTCAAGGCCACAAAGGAGCAGAACCACTTGTATGATATTGTCAAGCGTTTTGGAAATGCGAGGTCCAACGGCAAATGTAATCAGTCATGAATGTTGCACAAAATCATATAGCAATTGGCAAATCCAAAAGACAATAGATGATTTTTGACGCATCCACTTGGTAGCATTTTTGTTTTGTTTTTTCCACCACCACTGTGACAAATCTACTTTTCCTCCCATGCTTTTTCCACAAAAGAAAATGCACTACTGTTTTTCTGTTTCACATTTTTTTACCTTGTTGTGCCGCATGTGCTGATCGTATCTAGTTTGTCATTCCAATTTGATGTGCTCTATATGCAATAGTGTTGGCCTGCAACTGTGAAGCTTGTCATGAGACGTTTGCCGATGTGGTTCCATCATAACAACCTGTGATCATTTTAGCAGTTGGTCAATGCATGGCAACTGTAGTTTGTACAACATAGCACATGTAGTGGTGCATCCATGCCACACAGATTTGTTCACACCTGTCATCAACAGTTGTTTAGACATTGCAATCACATTTTATGACACATGGCAACTACAGTTGTCCAGGCATGGCAACTGCAGCTGTCCACGCATGGCAACCCCAGTGCCACCTATGTTCCTTCTCCTAATTCACTCTCCACAACTTCACTTCATGGACTCACCTGTGTACGACGTTGATGGCAGGTACATGGTTACCGCCTGATGCCACGTGCTGCATGAAGGTCCTACATTTTTTAATATAACTCGTGAGTCTTTTGCCATCCTTGCAAGTTTAATTGCATGGCCACACCAGTATGTTTCTATTTCGTATGTGTTACTTTGTTTGCCACATTAGCTACTTGAAGTTGGTCGCCCGTACATTTGTCAGCGTTAGCGCCCTGTGACTGAACTTGCCATGGTATCCCCCCGTGTGTGGTTGTGTCATAAGAACCTGCGAAAAATGACATTGTAGGACATAACTAGAATGCCATCTTCCTTGTCACAAACATGGCAACTGCTCCTCTTTTTAATCATGCATCATACCGATGCTCGTGTACTGCTCTAGTAGTGGCAGCAACGGCCCTACAGAAATGAGTTGATTGTACTCTACTGCATCCCAAGGAGGCGTTTCTGGCCTTTGAGAAAACCAAGGACCAGTGTCGTCTTCATGATTCATTCTTCCGCTTTTTTCCGCAACTGTGTTTTCATTCACTTCATGAACAACAACACATCAATAATCCGCAAAATGCATTCTTGTTGTTTGCACATACAAGATAACATGGCAATCTTATCACATTTCCTGCGTAGGCAACCAACACATCACGGCAAGTAGGACATGCACATTCATTCTCTTTTCTAAAATCTGGATGTCAGCTATCATTTTGAAGCGATGGTGATACGTCTCCAACGTATCTATAATTTTTGATTGCTCCACGCTATTATATTATCTATTTTGGATGTTAATGGGCTTATTTTTACACTTTTATATTATTTTTGGGACTAACCTATTAACTGGAGGCCCAGCCCAAATTGCTGTTTTTTGCCTATTTTAGTGTTTCGCCGAAAAGGAATATCAAACGGAGTCCAAACGGAATAAAACCTTCGGGAGCATTATTTTTGGAACAAACGTGATCCAGGAGACTTGGAGTGGATGTCAAGAAACAATCGAGGAGGCTATGAGGCAGGGGGCGCGCCTGATACGTCTCCGTCGTATCTACTTTTCCAAACACTTTTGCCCTTGTTTTGGACTCTAACTTGCATGATTTGAATGGAACTAACCCGGACTCGCGCTGTTTTCAGCAGAATTGCCATGGTGTTACTTTTGTGCAGAAATAAAAGTTCTCGGAATGATCATAAAATCAATGGAGAATTATTTTGGAATATATAATAAATACTAGAAGGAAGATCCATGTTAGGGGCCTCCACCTATCCACAAGGGTGGGGGTGCGCCCCAGCCTCGTGGGCCCCCTGACGCTCCACCGACCTCAACATTGACTCCATATATTCACTTTCGGGGAGAAAAAAACGAGAGAGAAGGATTCTTTGCGTTTTATGATACGGAGCCGCCGCCAAGCCCTAAACTCTCTCGGGAGGGCTGATCTAGAGTCCGTTCGGGGCTCCGGAGAGGGGAATCCGTCGCCATCGTCATCATCAACCATCCTCCATCACCAATTTCATGATGCTCACCGCCGTGTGTGAGTAATTCCATCATAGGCTTACTGGACGGTGATGGGTTGGATGAGATATCATGTAACCGAGTTAGTTTTGTTAGGGTTTGATCCCGAGTATCCACTATGTTCTGAGATTGATGTTGCTATGACTTTGCTATGCTTAATGCTTGTCACTAGGGCCCGAGTGCCATGATTTCAGATCTAAACCTATTATGTTTTCATACATATATACGAGAGTTCTTGATCCTATCTTGCAAGTCTATAGTCACCTATTATGTGTTATGATCCATTAACCCCGAAGTGACAATAATCGGGATACTTACCGGTGATGACCGTAGTTTGAGGAGTTCATGTATTCACTATGTGTTAATGCTTTGGTCTGGTACTCTATTAAAAGGAGGCCTTAATATCCCTTAGTTTCCAATAGGACCCCGCTGCCACGGGAGGGTAGGACAAAAGATGGCATGCAAGTTCTTTTCCATAAGCATGTATGACTATATTCGGAATACATGCCTACATTACATTGATGAACTGGAGCTAGTTCTGTGTCACCCTAGGTTATGACTGTTACAAGATCGATTGCATCCGGCATAATTCTCCATCACCGATCCATTGCCTATGAACTTTCCATATATTGTTCTTTGCTTATTTACTTTTCCGTTGCTATTGTTATCATCACTATAAAACACCAAACATATTACTTTTGCCACTGTTACTTCTGCTGTCGTTACCACTACTATCATATTACTTTGCTACTAAACACTTTGTTGCAGATATTAAGTTTCCAGGTGTGATTGAATTGACAACTCAACTGCTAATAATTGAGAATATTCTTTGGCTCCCCCTGTGTTGAATCAATAAATTTGGGTTGAATACTCTACCCTCGAAAACTGTTGCGATCCCCTATACTTGTGGGTTATCAAGACTATTTTGTGGCGCCGTTGCCGGGGAGCATAGCTCTATTCTTTGAGTCACTTGGGATTTTATATGATTATCATTATGAAGAACTTGAAAGATCCAAGAACCAAGATTTATCCCTCAACTACGAGGGGGGGGGTAAGGAACTGTCATCTAGCTCTACATGAAGGAAATATGCCCTAGAGGCAATAATAAAGTTATTATTTATTTCCTTATAATCATGATAAATATTTATTATTCATGCTAGAATTGTATTAACCCGAAACATAATACATGTGTGAATACATAGACAAACAAAGTGTCACTAGTATGCCTCTACTTGACTAGCTCGTTAATCAAAGATGGTTATGTTTCCTAACCATGAACAATGAGTTGTTATTTGATTAACGGGATCACATCATTAAGAGAATGATCTGATTGACATGACCCATTCCATTAGCTTAGCACCCGATCATTTAGTATGTTGCTATTGCTTTCTTCATGACTTATACATGTTCCTATAACTATGAGATTATGCAACTCCCGTTTACCGGAGGAACACTTTGGGTACTACCAAATGTCACAACGTAACTGGGTGATTATAAAGGAGTATTACAGGTGTCTCCAAAGGTACATGTTGGGTTGGCGTATTTCGAGATTAGGTTTTGTCACTCCGATTGTCGGAGAGGTATCTCTGGGCCCTCTCTGTGATGCACATCACTTAAGCCTTGCAAGCATTGCAACTAAATGAGTTAGTTGCGGGATGATGTATTACAGAACGAGTAAAGAGACTTGCCAGCAACGAGATTGAACTAGGTATTGGAATACCGACGATCGAATCTCGGGCAAGTAACCTACTGATGACAAAGGGAACGACGTATGTTGTTATGTGGTCTGACCGATAAAGATCTTCGTAGAATATGTAGGAGCCAATATGGGCATCCAGGTACCGCTATTGGTTATTGACTGGAGACATGTCTCGGTCATGTCTACATTGTTCTCGAACCCGTAGGGTCTGCACGCTTAAGGTTACGATGACAGTTATATTATGAGTTTAGGCATTTTGATGTATCGAAGGTTGTTCGGAGTCCCGGATATGATCACGGATATGACGAGGAGTCTCGAAATGGTCGAGACATAAAGACTGGTATATTGGAAGCCTATGTTTGGATATCGGAAGTGTTCCGGGTGAAATCGGGATTTTACCGGAGTACCGGGAGGTTACCGGAACACCCCGGGAGCTAAATGGGCCATGATGGGCCTTAGTGGAAAAGAGAAGAGGCAGCCCTACATGGGCCGCGCGCCCCTCCCCTCCCTTGGTCCGAATTGGACAAGGAGAGGGGGCCGGCCCCTCTCTCTCTTTTCCCCCCTCCACAAGTCCTATTCCAACTAGGATTGGGGGGGGGGGGAATGCTACTCCCAGAGGCAGTAGGACTCTCCTGGCGCGCCCTATGTGGCCGGCCAGCCTCCCCCCTTTGGTCCTTTATATACTGAGGCAGAGGCACCCTAGAACACACAAGTTGATCCACGTGATCTATTCCTTAGCCGTGTGCGGCGCCCCCAGCCACCATAGTCCTCGATAATACTGTAGCGGAGTTTAGGCGAAGCCCTGCTGCTGTAGTACATCAAGATCGTCACCACATCGTCGTGCTGACGAAACACTTCCCCGACACTTTGCTGGATCGGAGTCCGGGGATCGTCATCGAGCTGAACGTGTGCTCGAACTCGGAGGTGCCGTAGTTTCGGTGCTTGATCGGTCGGATCGTGAAGACGTACGACTACATCAACCAAACGCTTCCGTTGTCGATCTACTAGGTATGTAGATCATACTCCCCCTCTCGTTGCTATGCATCACATGATCTTGCTTGTGCGTAGGAATTTTTTTGAAATTACTACGAAACCCAACACTACAGTTGATTCCCCTTCTGTTTTGAGTAAGCTTGCGACACCTAAACCTGCTTCTGCTATTAATTTTGAAATCTCACATCATATTGATGATGCCACTTCTGCTATGCATGATACTTATGATGAAACTACTTCTATGCTTGATACTACTGTGCCACTTGGTGAATTTCTTGATGAACAACTTGCTAGGGTTAGAGAGAATGAAATTATTGAAACTGATAATATTGATGAAAGTGATGATGAAGATACCCCCCCTAGATATGAATTGCCTATTGTTCCTGAGGGTTATGTTATGGATGAAGAAACTTGTTGGGGATATTACTATCAGTTGGGACCCGCCTAGGAGGGGTCGGGTCAGCTTCAATGGCGGGTTACGCAAGAAGCTCAGTAAACATCCAAGTTTGTAGTTTATTAAGTATTATAGAAGGCCCAAAGGCCTGGTGCCGGCTTGAGGCCCGATATTGTAAGTAAACCGCCATATGTAAGGAAATACTTGTACAGAAAGACATGTAAAGAAAGTCACCGAGCCAGACACGATTATGAGCCGGCCGGGACTCTGTAGGCCACATGGCGTCAACCCGTGTATATAAGGGGACGACCCGGTGGTGGTTTAGGGCAAGAAAGAACCAAGTCGATAGCCAAGACGGTGAGTTGAGCCTCTTGGAAGTCGAAACCTCAACAATACCAATCCCAACTAGACGTAGGCTTTTACCTTCATCGTAAGGGGCACAACTAGTATAAAACTCTCTCGTGTCCTTTGTCCCGATTAACCCCTTTAAGCTTCCTAGTGCGATGGCCCTAGACTAAGTCCTTGCTCTAGGACATCTGCCGTGTCAATTCCACGACAGTTGGCGCCCACCGTGGGGCCAGCGCACGGTGGATTTTTGTTCTTGAAGGGCAACTTCGAAGGGCTCAAGGGATACGCTGTGTGCCGGATGACCAAGAGTCGTCGCTGCAAGATCTACATCGACAACGAAGGCAGGGGCCCCGAGGCCGGCTCAATCGAGTACGGGTACCGGGTCCCCTTCGGCGGGATTCATGTCTTCATCGGCCGGATTGGCGAGTCAGGCCCTGATCCGGATGTCCACACCGACCTCATCGAAACGTCTCAGCGCGCCGGGTCCGCCCGAGTTTAGTCTGTCGTGAAGCATATTTCGTAGGCTGCATCCATGGCGGTGAATACTCCAAAGGATCGATGGAAGGCGGGGAGACGTCCATCTGCTCTGATATTTCATCATCAACAGGTGAGACGGACTCGTTGTACCAACTGCAAGACGGCATGCTCGGGAGTTGTTCCGATGGCAGCAGTATTCCAGACCCCCTTGAGCCGCCGAATTGGGCCGGAGTCTTCATGGCAGGGACGCAGCCCAGGCAAAACTCCACCGCAGCGACAGCAGCAGCCACCGGGTCGGCAGCTACCGGGTCAGGAGACCCCGCGCGCCCTCGACTCAGGTTCTCATGGACCTCATGGATAAACCGACGACTCTGTTAACCCAGCATGACGCGGAAGTGGCACGCGTGCGGGAGGAGATGGTGCAAGCTAAGGGAAATCTGGCCGCGGAGGAAACCCGGATGGCGGCAGAACGAGCAGCTTTGGATGCTCGTGCTCAGCAGCTTCAGGTAGAAACCTTTCGGCTCTCGGTGGATCTTAATGCATCAAACAAAGTCATGAGGAGGAGGCGTCAGAAAACTCAGTCCTGTCTGCCTCTAACACTAGATCTGAGGAATCTGTTCCATACACCCAGAGCTGGAGGGAGCAACCCACCAGAGGCAAATCGGGTCACGACGCCCGGTGCACCAGTTCAGCCACGCACCATGGAGCCGCCGCGCATGAATACAGCTCCTCCTCGTTATATATCAACACCCCTGGGTCACTTCTCCAACCCCATGGAGAACCTCATTGCGGCGCTGGCTCGTTTGGCAGCTCTCCCGATAGAAGGCGACTCGCCAGCAGCAATTGAAACCCAGAGGGTAAGAGAACTACTTCAGACAGCTTTGGCCCAGTAGGGCGCATACTCCTACAGTCGAGACATGATTCATTCAACTCCTCGCCCAAGCCGGAGCCCGAGTTATAGTAAGCAGAGATGTCAAGTAATGCTCAACGTCACAACCGGCCATATAGGCATGAGCCGGTGCGGGCTGGAGCCCTTAACTTGGCGGATCAGGAGAGGATTCGTCAAGAGGCGGAATGGGCGGCTCAGATAGCAGCAGAGCAGGCGGCTCACCAAACCTTTCCGGCTTATGCAGGAACCTCGGTTGAGGCAGGAGTGGCTACAAGAACCGGAGGCGTACCTTGCCAGGTCCTGGCCATACGCAATGAGCGGTTACCCAAGGATTTCAAGGGACCTCGTAAGGTGCCTAACTACATGGCTGACTTACAGCCGGGGGCTTGGATTGAGTGTTATGAGATGGCTATGGAGGTGTTGGAGGTTAGTGATGCTGCAATGGCCAAGTACTTTACCATGATGT
Organism: Triticum aestivum; assembly: GCF_018294505.1. Lineage (NCBI taxonomy): Eukaryota > Viridiplantae > Streptophyta > Magnoliopsida > Poales > Poaceae > Triticum > Triticum aestivum. Next base: position 685,972,767 of record NC_057812.1, read on the forward strand.
TGGATGGAACGGCTTGGACCTGGTTGAAAGGATTACCACCCAATTCCATCGGCTCATTGGCAGAGTTGAAGGCACGGTTCAACCAGAACTTTAAAGACACGTGTAAGCAGCCAATGTCGATTGTGGACTTGGCCAATTGCAAGAAAGAGGATGGAGAATCTACAACCCATTGGGTGCGCCGGATCAAGGAGATAATACATTCATCTGATAAGATGGATGCCGGCTCAGCAGTTTTGATGTTGGAGAAAAATTGCCGTTTTGAACCTCTAAAGCAGAAGTTGGGGCGGCTTAAACATGACTGTAATGACATGGGAACGTTGATGGCGTCTCTTGTCAAATATGCCAATTCTGATACCACCAAAGACCCGACATCTGATGAAGAAAAAGCAACGAAGGGAAAGAAGAACGGCAATGGCAAGGATCACCAGCATAACCCGGCAAATCAAGGAGGTAATAAGCGTAAGGCTGATGAGTTTGTTGCTAATACTAATGCGCTGGGTGGTAATCAGCGGTGCAAGGGCAGACAACCCCCTCGATCGGGCAGGTCAGGCCCCACCCTTGAGCAGTTGTTCAATGAACCTTGTCCAAGACACGGCACCCGGTAGAAGCCAGCCACCCACTTGTGGAAGGATTGCACTATCATGAAGGCGTTTAAAAATTCAAACACATTTGATGGGGGTCACGGCCCGGGTGGCGGCTCAGGTGGAGGCGGCTTTCAAGGCCCGGGCGCCGGTTCAAGAGGAGGAGGTTTTCATGGTCAGGGTCATCCTGGTCACCAGGGAGGATATAATCAGCAACACAGCCAAGGGAATCAACAGCAGCAACAATCCGGCTATCAGAGCAACCCGAAGCAGTTGAGTAGCGGACAGTATCATGTCTTTACTACCAGTTTATGTAAGAGAGACCAGAAACTCCACAAGAGGGCCGTCAATGCCGTTGAACCGGAATTCAACGTTATCTATGTTGGTCGGAGCAGCCTATTGTGTGGAGCAGAGAGTATTACCCGCCCCGGGTTGATAATCCGGGTCAGTTGGCTTTGGTAGTGGCACCTCAGGTTGGTGGGTACAAGTTTACTAAGGTACTCATGGATGGAGGCAGCAGCATCAACATCCTTTACTATGAGACGTTCCGCCGGATGGGATTGACGGATAAAAATCTTAAACAATCCAACACTGTTTTTCATGGTGTGGTACCCGGTAAGTCGGCAAACCCAGTTGGTAAAATCGAGCTGGAGGTAGCCTTTGGGGATGAGTATGACTCCAGGGCAGAAAAATTAACCTTTGAAGTGGTTATGATCAAAAGCCCATATCATGCTCTGTTTGGGCGGCCGGCTTATTCCAAGTTCATGGCTCGATCGTGTTACATATATTTGCAGCTCAAGATGCCGGGTCACAAGGGTACCATTACAGTCCATGGGAGCCTAGAGATAGCCTTGGAATGTGAAGAGGGGGATGTTGCCTATGCTGAATCTGTTTGTGCAACAGAGGAGTTGAAATTCTACAAGGATCATGTTGACCCGGCGGACATGACGTCATTAAAGAAACCAACAACAGAGCATGAGCCGGAGTTAAAGTTCAAATCGGCTGATGATACTAAGATGGTTGACTTTGTGCCTGGCGATTCATCCAAACAGTTCATCATCAGCGCGAACTTGGATCCGAAATAGTAAAGCACGCTCATCGAGTTCATCCGTGAGAACCGGGACATCTTTGCATGGAAACCTTCAGACATGCCGGGTGTCCCGAGGGAACTCACCGAGCACACTCATAATATCGATCTAAAGTTCAAACCTGTCAGATAGTTTCTTTGGCAGTTCAATGAAGAAAGGCGCAAGGCCATCGGAGAAAATGTGGCCCGTCTCTTGGCGGTCGGGTTCATTGTGGAGGTCTTTCACCCAGAATGGTTAGCTAACCCGGTGCTCGTGCTCAAAAAGAACGGCACCTGGCATATGTGTGTGGATTACACTGATTTAAACAAGGCTTGTCCGGCTGATCCTTTTGCTCTTCCCTGTATTGATCAGATTATTGATGCTACGGCGGGTTGCGCATGGTTGAGTTTCTTAGATGCTTACTCCGGTTATCATCAGATTAAGATGGCAGTCAAGGATCAAGAGAAGACAGCATTTATAACTCCTTTTGGGGCTTTCTGCTATGTGTCTATGCCTTTTGGGCTTAAGAGTGCCCAGGCGACTTACCAGCGGTGTGTGCAGAATTGTCTTCACAATCAAATTGGGCGCAATGTTCATGCCTATGTGGATGATATAGTGGTGAAATCCAGGGAAGAAGAAACCTTGGTCACAGACCTGAAAGAGACTTCTGATAATCTTCGGGTTTACAAGATGATGCTTAACCCGGCCAAGTGTGTTTTTGGATTGCCATCCGGCAAGCTCTTGGGTTTTCTGGTGTCTAACCGAGATATTGAAGCTAACCCGGAGAAAATCAAGGCAATCACATCTCTAGCCAAACCAACCTGCGTCAATGATGTTCAACGGCCGGTGGGTCGCGTGGCTGCTTTGAGCCGGTTCATAAGCCGATTAGGGTAAAAGGCTATGCCTCTGTATCAATTGATGAAGAAAACGAATATTTTTGTTTGGAGTGATGCCGCGAACACCGTTTTTGAGGATCTGAAGGCACAGCTAGCTGAGTCGCCGGTCCTAGCTGCTCCAATTGAGAAAGGGCCGCTATTATTATACTGGCTGCCAACTCATGGGATGTTAGTGTGGCTATGGTGGTAGAACGCAAGGAGGCTGGCAGAGAGCATCCGGTTCAGCGGCCAGTTTATTATGTCAGTGAAGTGCTAATTGAGTCCAAGCAATGATATCCAACTTGGCAGAAGCTTGTTTATGGGGTGTTCATGGCAAGCCGGAAGCTTAAACATTACTTTCAGGGACATCCAATCACTTTGGTTAGCTCCGCTCCTTTAGGAGACATTATTCAAAACAGAGAAGCTACAGGGCGAGTGGCCAAGTGGGCAATTGAGCTTGGGTCTCATGGGCTGAAGTATGTTCCACGCACTGCGATTAAGTCTCAAGCCCTGGTTTTCATCAATGACTGGACAGAGATGCAGATGCCAGAAGAAAAACCGGACAACACATATTGGACTATTCATTTTGATGGGTCCAGGCAATTGGAGGGCTCGGGGGCTGGAGTTGTATTAACTTCCCCATGAGGTGATAAATTTTGTTATGTGTTACGATTAATGTTTCCGTGCACAACAACGCAGCAGAGTATGAAGCATTGCTCCATGGTCTTCGAGTGGCAAAGGATATGAGCTTGAGCCGGGTCAGATGTCTTGGTGATTCAGATCTAGTGGCTCAACAAGTGTCTGGCAAGTGGGATTCCAAAGACCCTCTCATGGCGGCTTATCGCCGAGAGGTCAATGCTGTTGCAGAATATATTAAAGGTTATCAGGTAGAACACATTGACCATCGAAAAAACGAAGCAACTGATGCTTTGAGCCGGCTGGGGTCTCAACGTAAGCCGGTACCACCCAACACCTTTTTAGATGTTTTACATAACCCCTCTGTCAAGTTGCCCATAGAAGAAGATTTAGTTGTTCCTGACCTAGAGGCGCAGTTCGTGGCGGCTCTTCATGTCATCCCAGATTGGACGGTGCCGTTCTTGGCTTACATGACCCGGGGAGAATTGCCAGCAGATGAGACCCTGGCTCGACATATAACCCGGCGGTCTAAGTCCATGACGATTTCGGATGGAGAGTTATTTCATCGCAGTGTTTCCGGAGCGTTTCAACGGTGTGTTTCCCCCGAAGAAGGTCAAGAAATCCTTCGTGAGATCCATGAAGGCGATTGTGGTCATCACACCGGGTCAAAATCTTTAGTGGCCAAGGCGTTTCGTCACGGTTTTTACTGGTTGACGGCTCACGCTGATGCAGAAGATCTGGTCAGCAGATGTGATGGATGTCAGAAATTCGCACGACGAGCGCATGTGTCGGCTCAAGAGCTCCGGATGATTCCAATCACTTGGCCGTTTGCAGTTTGGGGGCTCGACATGGTGGGTCCTTTCAAAAGGTCTAAGGATAAAAAGACGCATCTCTGGGTGGCTGTTGATAAGTTCACCAAATGGGTTGAGGCGGAGCCTGTGAGTAAGTGTGATGCAGCCACGGCGGTTCAGTTCATGAAAAAAGTAATCTTCCATTTCGGTTTTCCACACAGTATTATCACAGACAATGGCACAAATCTATCCCAAGGGGCTATGGAAGAATTTTGTCAGCGAGAGCACATCCAGCTTGATGTTTCTTCCGTAGCTCATCCTCAATCCAATGGTCAAGCGGAGAAAGCCAATCAGGAAATTTTGAAAGGGCTAAAACCCCGACTTATGGTTCCTTTACAGCGAACGCCGGGTTGTTGGGTAGAGGAGTTGCCTTCAGTGTTATGGAGTATCAATACCACACCCAACAGGTCTACGGGTTACACACCCTTCTTCATGGTTTATGGAGCAGAAGCAGTGTTGCCTAGTGACATCCGTCATGACTCGCCCCGTGTGACGGCTTATGTTGAAGCTAACAATGAAAAGGCCAGACAGGATGCGCTTGACTTGTTGGATGAATAAAGAGACTTAGCAGCAGCACGGTCAGCAATTTACCAATAGGACATGCGTAGTTATCACAGCCGCCGGGTTAAGTCCAGGACTTTTCAGGAAGGCGACTTGGTGCTCCGGCTTGTCCAAGATCTTTCAGATGCACACAAGTTATCCCCACCTTGGGAAGGACCCTTTGTGGTCAGTAAAAATTTAAACAATGGGTCTTACTAGCTCATTGACATTCGAGAGCATGCAGACTCACATAAGTCTGAAGAGGAGACCCGCCGGCCGTGGAACATTGCTCAACTTCGGCCATATTACACCTGAGCCACCGACTCTCATCATGTACATACGCTCACATTGTATATACAATGATAAGCAATAAAGTAAGACCATCGGCCTCTTTTCTTTTCAAAGACTATGCATCTTTATTATTCTTTATTAATAAAAGACTATTAAGGAGTTGATCATATTTGAATCAAGTTTAACCTTTTTTAGTCTGGCTTATGATCGTATTCGAATCTAGCTGTAAATCTCATGGTCACTTGGGGGCTTCCTGTTCAAACATAGGTCGTATTTGAAACAAAGAGAGCATAGCTGTCGTAACCCTCTTGATCGGCTCAAGGCCAAACTCACTTGGGGGCTTCTTGATCAAACATAGGTCGTATTCGAATCAGGGTCGTTAAAAACCTCTCAAGGTCATTTGGGGGCTTCCTATTCAAACATAGGTCGTATTCGAACCAAAGAGAACATAGTTGTCGGTACCCTCTTAATCGGCGCAACGCCAAAGCCACTGGGGGCTATATGGTCATATTCGAACCTTAGCTTAACCCCTTTGGTCCGGGTTACTGATTGTATTCGAATCAGAAACCCCCAACCTTGTGAATACAGAGTTAAAATTATGTTTGTTAGTTGTTGCTTGCCTTTGAGTTTTTGTTGTTTCAATATTACAAATGAGATAGCCTGGTTTTCTTCGTCGGCTTAACTATTGAACAACACAGCCACCCGGATTATTCAAGCCGGTGATTCAAGGATCCAAAGGTACGAGCTATTAAGATATGATGATCATTGATTATTCAAGGAGTATTAACTTTTTATACATATTGAATTATCAAATTCATCATCCGGGTTATTTAAACCGGCGATCTAAGGGTCAACAAGGACAAGGTGGAGATATGGGCTGTAAATTAGGTGTTTAAGCCCAGTTGGTTCTAAACCGCCTTGCCAGGTTTTTTCCTTGTGTTCAGAGGAACAGAGTTCAAACATTGCAGAGACAAGCATTAAACGATGCATAAGAAGGCATTAAACATTGGCATCTGGAAGCACAGATTCACGTAGAAGTGTTTTATGCGCGATGGCATCAGCAAACATGCGGTGTTTTAAACAGCTAAGCTATCACAAGGCTTTATAAGCCCGTGAACATGATCACTGTCCTTCCCTCGACGGTTCACCATCTTGAGTCTGCTGGAAGTTGGATTTTGACCATCAAAGCCATTCATGGCGACAAATTCAGCTTCGTCGTCAATCAGGCCGACCGGGTTAATTTCTGGGGCAAATGTATCTTCTCTCACAGGTGGGATTAGATCAGCAACTTTGTATGAAGGAGTGGCCATCTTCTTATTTGCACTATCAAAACCCAGCTGGTATTTGTCCACGTTGGTGTCATCTCCAAGGCTAGTCGCCTGAGGTCGGACTTCACGAACGCAGGCTATAAAGTCATCTTGATCAAAAGGAGACCCGTCCTCCTCCATGGTAGGATAGCCCCTTGCAACGTCCGCCGGGTCTAGGTCTGGCACCCAAGATTTGGAGCGGCTTAGGGCAATCAGTGCACCGGCTCGCGCACATGAGCGTTTTACCTCTTGGAATCTAGCAGGAAGGATGGATAGCTTCTTTAGGACATCGCTAAGCCGGTTGGGTCCTTGATTTACCGGAGAGATAGCGGCCAAAGCCCGTTCTGTACCAATGTACAATTGTTCAACCAAGGTATATACTGCCTTCAGTTTAATCAACGGGTCTTGGCTCAGATTTTTGCTTCGTGGACCTGTATATATTTTTTACAGAGACAGTTGGCGGATCATATTCTGGTGTGACAAAAATTATATTCAAGATCAATTCAGACAGCTTACCAAAGATAGCAGCAACCATCTGAGACACCCGGCCCTTCAAATTGTTCAACTCTGTTGAAATTTCTTTCAGAGCTGTTTCGGCTATCTCAGCTTGGCGGGTCAGGAGTGTTTTCTAATTTCCCCAGTTTTCTCTTTAGCAGCAAAGCTGGTCTTCAAAGTCTCCGTTTTAGAAAGGCTCATTTGCAATTTGGAGGTGGAAGATTTGATTTCTGACTCCTGGCTTGCTAGCCGGGTCTTTGCGTCAGTAAATTGGGAGTTCAGTTCAGATAATGCATTCTGTCAAACATTCAGATAAGTCAAGATTTGGTTTTAAATTCCAGTATAAAAATTCAAAATTCAAAGTCCCAAGTACTTTACGAATAAACCACTTGGCACTTGGGGGCTAATGTATGCCAAATCAAATTTTTGCGACTCTACCAGCATATTAGAAGTCCCAAGTCCTTTACAAAGTAACAGCACTTGGCACTTGGGGGCTAATGTACGGAGTTCAGCAAGGTTATCAAAGATAAACCGGAATGTTAAGTACTTTACAGATGGTCTTCAATTCTGAAGTACCAATTCATTAATGATTAAATAAACCGGTCCTTGGGGACTATGGGTGAAGTCTTGTTCTACCAATATCAGGCAAAGATTCATAAGTAAAGGTGTCAGCCTATATTTTAAGTCTACAAGTTATTATGTTCCTCTCATAATCTACAGACTTGCGGGTTGAAGGAATATTGGTAAACCGGAAACTACATACCTCATACTTCAACTGAAGCTGCTTGACCATCTCAATCTCAGAATCACGACTGGAGTGTACATGACTGAGATAGCCGGATAAGATATCACTGGCATTAAGACGGTCATAGTTGGCAACATCAAGACGAACATTCCGCCTCTCCAAAGCTTCTTGCTTAGCTGTGCACCGTGCCAATACCATCGGGCTCCCCGGCTCAACAAAGCGGCTCCCAGTAATTTGAACATCTTGAACACGGGGAGACGGTGGGTCGGTTGAGCATGATGGACCAGCTGCAGAAGGGTTAATAGTGGTCTTTTCAAGGGATGGCTCTAGAGTATTTGCTTCATGGACAATAGGCGGGTCTTCTGGGGCGACAGTTAATGGAGAAGGTGGCCTAGCCGGCTCAGATGCCAGTACTGGCGGGTCTTCCACTGGTTTTGTTGCCTTCGCTTTCTTGGACTTAGCCTAACCGCTAAACAAAAATGTTGCAGGATAGTCAGCATTAAGATAACTATTGATCAAACTCGGAAGAAAAGAGGATTTTTAATTACCCAGGAGCAGTCTTGAAAGCCAAAAATTGTGTTTGTGATGAGTCGCCCGAGGAACGAGACACCTCCTGAAAAGGTAAATGAAAGGAGTTAAAGGAAATGCAAGGAGCAGGATTCATTAAAACAAAGGTAAGGACAGTAATAAGTAAACCTCGTTCGGACGTTTCCGAGGGGTCTGTTCAAGGACGACAGTCGGCTCATCTTCAACCTCAACTTCACGACGGCTTTCATGCTGATGCTTTTTCAAATGAAAGTTGGGATCCAAGTGAGCTAAGGGGTTAGAAAACCTTACTTTACGGATCACTCATTGAACTTTGTGTCTTGGTAAGGGCTCTGAGTCGGAGAAAATGATAGTTACCTCTGCTTCCCGGCTTGACTAGCCCAGTGTCATCCTGGTAAGGATAAGTATCAATAAGATTGTTAAAAAGTTGGCCAAGGGAATCAAGGGCTACCTCCGAGTCAGACGAGTCATCAAGTTTCATCAAATCTTCAACGGTGGTTTATTTTTTCTTCTTCGTTCTCCGGGTCGATTTCTTGGCGTTCATGGCGGCAAGTTTCGCCTTCTTGGCAGCTTCATGGTCGTACTTCACTTTCCAAAAGTCAGAATTGGCCTACAAAGACAAGAGGAAGGATCAGTGATAAACAATACGGCTGGACAAAATACAAAAAGAAAAAGATCAGAATGCCCTTACTTCTGGGACCAGGTTAAATTTACAGAAGGGATTTAACCCAACAACACTGCAATCTTCGTACTTCGCATTCACCAGAAGATTTGACATTGCGACAACATCTTCTTCGGTTAGTTGAGCCGGAGTATGACGGAGAGAGTCATCCGGGTCTCCACCATATTCATACATCAACTTTGAACGACGGCTTAATGGAATAATCCGCCATGAGATCCAGCAGCGGGTTAGATCAACTCCAGTTAAACCATTCCCCAACAAACCATTGATTCTTCTGATAGTTGGAATCAGTTTCTTGCGTTCAGCAACGGTAAGTTTGTCTGGTAGGGCGAACTTGGTGTCAAGACGATCGGGGCGGTAACCCGGCAGTGGCTTCTCATTGGCCGGTGAGATGTCCTGACAGTAAAACCAAGTTTGGCTCCAGTCCTTTGGGTGACTTGGTAAAACTATGAGAGGGAAAACTGCACCCTGCCGGCGCTGAATCGAGATGCCTCCAAGTTCTAAGCTAAGGCTATTGGTGCACTCGTTTTGCCGGTTCAGATAGAAGTACTCTCTAAATAGTTCCACAGTCGGTTCTTGCTGAAGATATACCTCACAGAGCACTTGGAAGTTACATATATTGGATATGGAATTGGGCCCAATATCCTAAGGATGGAGTTTGAAGAAGTGAAGAACTTCTCTGAAAAATTTTGAACCGGGCGGTGAGAAGCCCCGGTTCATGTGATCAGTAAATACGATCACTTCCCCGTCTTTCGGATTGGGTCGTTCTTCTATCGGGTCAGGAGCATGATAAGACATGACGTTTCTTGAAGGCAGAAATCCAATGAGGAAGAACTCTTTCAGACGCTCCTCAGTTATGGTTGAGGGAACCCAATTGCAGATGGTGGGTGTCTTTGATGGCATGATGAACAAGGGACTAGAAAAGGAAAAATAAAGTGCTGGGTCAACTAACAGTTAAAGGTTGAAATTATAAAACAAGTAACGGTGGCTTAACTAAGGGCTAATGACATATAGGGAAAAGAAAGCTGGAATGGTAAGCCGCCATGACTACAGATTTTTTTCGGAAAGCAGATTCAGCTAAGTCTTGGCATAAACAAGTTTCACCAAGCTATCATTATCATTTTGAATCAAAAGGCTGTTTCAAAAAGGAAAATATTCTAGACATAAAAACCTAGTACAGATGAATTCGTCGACTGTAAAGAAGCATCTATACAGGCAAAAGGGATCTACTGATATAAAAAATGAATGCCAAACAACTACCGCGCGAGTTATATCTCTTCTTTGGATCAAAAGAAGTTGCAGAGAAGATCTACAAGATGATCTATGGCGAACAGGTGAAGAACACTGAGGAACTTGCAAACCTAGAACAGATCTAGGTGTGTGAGAGAGAAGAAAACTTACAAGATGCAGGCCTGCCGCGAAGAGTCGCTGCGTTCTCTGGTCGGACTTAGGGTAATGTACCGGACAAGCTTGACGGCGACGATGAGAGTTGCGGCGGCGGCGGAGCTCGAGCAGCGACGGAGGTTGCGAGAGAAAGAAGATGAGGAAGAAAGGAGAATGGGAAGGACCGGTCGCGTGCCTATTTATAAGGGCAGATACGAACAGGCGGGCGCGAAAATCAAGGAGACCCAATAATAATTATCCAAGTAAACAGACGCCTCGATTCTCAGAAGGCATTAATAAAAACAAAAGATCCATTGTAAGATGACATCATAAAGGTTTTTTGTGTTTTCAAAAGATGACGTCACAGCGGGTTATAGAAGTTTTCAGACAGAGGATGGATTCTGACTAAGTATTGAAGATTGACAAAGAACAAAGTTCCAAGTCAACCTGGGGCCTAATGTTGGGGATATTACTATCAGTTGAGACCTGCCCAGGAGGGGCCGGGTCAGCTTCAATGGCCGGTTACGCAAGAAGCTCAGTAAACATCCAAGTTTGTAGTTTATTAAGTCTTATAGAAGGCCCAAAGGCCTGGGGCCGGCTTGAGGCCCGATATTGTAAGTAAACCGCCATATGTAAGGAAATACTTGTACAGAAAGACATGTAAAGAAAGTCACCGAGCCGGACACGATTATGAGCCGGCCAGGACTCTGTAGGCCACATGGCATCAACCCGTGTATATAAGGGGACGACCCGGTGGCGGTTTAGGGCAAGAAAGAAGCAAGTCGATAGCCAAGACGGCGAGTTCAGCCTCTTGGAAGTCGAAACCTCAGCAATACCAATCCCAACTAGACGTAGGCTTTTAACTTCATCATAAGGGGCCGAACTAGTATAAAACTCTCTCGTGTCCTTTGTCCTGATTAACCCCTTCAAGCTTCCTAGTGCGATGGCCCTACGACTAAGTCCTTGCTCTAGGACATCTGCCGTGTCAATTCCATGACAAAACTGCTAGAGACTTTCGTGCTTGCAATGATAGGAGTGATCTTAAGAAATTATTAGCTAAGCTGAAACAAAAAACTCTGAATGCTAGAATGAAATATGATCCTACTTATGCTACTTCACCTATTTTTGTTGCTGATAAGGATTATGAATTCTTTGTCGACCCTGAGATAATTACTTTAGTTGAATCTGATCCTTTCTATGGCTATGAATCTGAAACTGTTGTGGCGCATCTTACTAAATTAAATGATATAGCTACCCTCTTCACTAATGATGAGAAAACTCACTACTATTATATCCTTAAATTATTTCCGTTCTCATTAAAGGGTGATGCTAAGATATGGTTTAATTCTCTTGATCCTGATTGTGTGCGTAGTCCCCAGGATATGATTTATTACTTCTCTGCTAAATATTTCCCTGCTCATAAGAAACAAGCTGCTTTAAGGGAAATATATAATTTTGTGCAAATTGAAGAAGAGAGTCTCCCACAAGCTTGGGGGAGGCTTCTCCAATTACTTAATGCTTTGCCTGATCATCATCTCAAGAAAAATCAAATACTTGACATCTTTTATAATGGACTAACCGATGCTTCTAGAGACCACCTGGATAGTTGTGATGGTTGTGTTTTCAGGGAAAGAACACCAGATGAAGCTGAAATTCTATTGAATAATATGTTGACTAATGAAAATAATTGGACACCCTGATCCAATTCCTGAACCAACTCCTAAGCCAACTCCGAAGAAAAGGGGTATTCTATTTCTCAGTCCTGAAGATATGCAAGAGGCAAAGAAATCTATGAAAGAAAAAGGTATTAAAGCTGAAGATGTTAAGAATTTACCTCCTATTGAAGAAATACATGGTCTTAATTTACCGCATGTTGAAGAAATACATGGTCTTGATAACCCTACACAGGTAGTAAAGGTAATTCTCTCTATAGATATGGTAAAGCTGAAATCCCATTTACTAGTTTTCTAGCCCATGCTTGGATGAGTTTGATAAAAGATTTTAATGCTTATGTTGGTAGACAATTGAAACATAATGCTCATATGATTGAACACTTGAGTGATTATATGGCTAATGTTAAAGGTGAACTAAAACTTATTAGTAAACATGCTTCTATGGTTACCACTCAAGTAGGACAAGTACTTAAATCTCAGAATGATTTGATCAGTGAATTGAACAATAAGAACGATAATGTTGTTAGAGTTATGACTAGAGGTGGTAAAATGACTCAGGAACCTTTGTATCCTAAGGGCCATCCTAAAAGAATTGAGAAAGATTCTCAGAGAAATAATATTGATGCACCTAGTCCTACTAAGAGGAAGAAAAAGAAAAATGATAGGACTTTGCATGGTTCTAGTGAACTTGTTGTAGACACACCTGAGAATCCCAATGATATTTCTATTTCTGATGCTGAAACCCAATCTGGTAATGAACATGAACCTAGTGATAATGTTAATAATGATGATCATGTTGATGCTCAACCTAGTAATGACAATGAAGTAGAGATTGAACCTGCTGTTGATCTTGACAACCCACAATCAAAGAATCAACGTTATGATAAGAGAGACTTTGTTGCTAGGAAGCACGGTAAGGAAAGAGAACCATGGGTTCAGAAACCCGTGTCTTTTCCTCCTAAACCATCCAAGAAAACGGATGATGAGGATTTTGAGCGCTTTGCTGAAATGATTAGACCTATTTTTTGCGTATGCGATTAACTGATATGCTCAAAATGAATCCTTATGCTAAGTATATGAAAGAAATTGTTACAAATAAAAGAAAGATACCGGAATCTGAAATTTCCACCATGCTTGCTAATTACACTTTTAAGGGTGGAATACCTAAGAAACTAGGAGATCCTGGAGTACCAACTATACCATGCTCCACTAAAAGAAACTATGTTAAAACTGCTTTATGTGATCTTGGAGATGGTTTTAGTGTTATGCCTATCTCTTTATATCGTAGACTTTATTTGAATAAGTTGACACCTACTGAAATATCTTTGCAAATGGCTGATAGAGAAACTGCTACACCTGTCGGTATTTGTGAGGATGTGCCTGTTGTGGTTGCAAATGTTACTATTTTAACAGACTTTGTTATTCTTGATATTCCCAAGGACGATAGTATGTCTATTATTCTTGGAAGACACTTTTTGAATACTGTAGGAGCTGTTATTGATTGCACCAAAGGCAATGTCACTTTTCATGTTAATGGTAATGAGCATACTGTACACTTTCCGAGGAAACAACCTCAAGTTCACACTATCAATTCTATTGGAAAATTTTCAACTATTACTATTGGAGGTTTTGAATTTCCTCTTCCTACTGTCAAGAAGAAATATGATATTCTTATTGTTGGGGATGTGCATATCCCCGTTGAGGTAACCTAGTGTTATTCGAAAATTCTCCGGTTCCATGTTATTCGGAATAAGTTTGTTAACAAGACCTGATCAACCTTGTTAGTGGATTCCTTTTGGTGAGCATGAGATGGATGAATTTAGAAAACACAACTCTCTGTACCCTCTTTTTACTTTCTGTCATTTATATTAAATAAAGCAAAAATAGTAATTTCTGTTTGTTTTCTGAATTATCAATGCAATAAAAAATACCCCAAAAATAAAAGTTCTCCAAATGCCCTGGAAATTAAATATGATTTTTTCTAGAATATTTGAGAATATCTGGCACGGAAAATACATCAGGGGGAGCAAGCACCTGGCCACGAGGGTGGAGGGCGCGCCCTACCCCCTGGGCGCCCCCCTGCCTCATGGGCCCACGGTGGCTCCCCTCCACTTATCCCCGCTACCGCACACTCCTTCTTCCTCCCACAAACTCCACTAGCCAGCTCAAACCCGAGTCCAAGCTCATCTTGCTGCCATTTTCGATCTCCTTGCTCAAAGCACCTCTCACAAAACTGCTTTGGGGGATTGTTCCTTGGTATGTGACTCCTCAAATGGTCCAATTAGTTTTTGTTCTAGTGCTTTATTCATTGAATATTTTTTCTGCTTAGGTGACCATGTTCTTGAGCTTGCATGTCAAATTTATATGGTCAAAAGTAGTTTTGATGCATGATATAGTCTCTAGGCACTTGTGGGAGTAGTTGCTATCAATTTTATTGAGTTTGGTTCACTTTTAGTTTGAAGTTACTAACATTTCAGAAATTTTTTAAAGGAAGAAATATGTTTAGGAAAATGTACCAAGGTGGTCCTTCAAGGAAGGAAGGACCCAGGCTCGCAATACGTGATGCCGATGATGAACCACCGAGGGAAGCTCAGGTGCGGGCTTGTGAATGGCCGTCAGAGGACTTTATGGATCGAGCAGGAATCAAGGAAGAATTTAACGCGTATGTGCGTAATGCTGATCTTGAGAGCTTCGAGGCAGATAAGTGCCGCCAATACCACTATCTCACTAATTCCTTTATGAGAAGGTTTGAATTTTCATCATCACGTAATTCTCAAACTGTTCTATTTGATCTTTATTAAAATTCTTATGCTGCTTTCAAACTTCCACAATGGGGCAGCACTAGTGAGCCTCGCAAATCTGAGTTTAGAGATTTTCTTGCTAGTATAACTGTGGGTGAATCTAGAGACATAACACAAGCTACCATAAGGAGCATTCATTTTCCTGCTATACATTATTTTGCTCTCTTCATAGGCAGGTGCATAAATGGTAAAGATGAAGCATGTCACATGTGTGTGCCTGATCTTAGCGTTCTCAGAAGCGTTGTTTTAGGAGATAAACATTATAATTTGGGAGCCATTGTTGCATGTAGGTCGCATAATAATAGATTTGATGGAGATTTCTTTGGTGGAATTTATGCAACCCGTCTAGCTAATTTTCTTGATATACCCATACGTGGGTATGATATTGAGTTGCCTCCTGTTTATTTAGATTATGAGGCTATGGTTCGTCATCAGTTTGTTGAGAGAAACGATCAGTTCCTCCAGTACCGACTAATCTTTGACAAACGACACTCCTATCATGTCGCTCTCCCTGCTCCTGTTTTCTTTGACTCTCAGGCAAAAGGGAGATATGTAATAACCAGGGAGGGGGCGGACGAATATAAGAGGAGGACGGAGATGGCTCGGCTCCAAGCGGCAGCTCATGAGGCAATAGATGATGCATCTCAGTACGACCCCAGCTACAACTTTGGATATCCGCTAGGCTAGCCGTGGCCATAGAACTACTTAGGCCAAAAGCCTAAGCTTGGGGGAGTACGTATTTCTGACCGACATTACATTCATGTTCACACACTCATTGCTAGTTCTCGGTGCTCATACTTTTTCATTGTATCATCCATGCTAGTTTATTTTCCTTTTTATGCTTTCTTCTTGTGTGTTTAATAAACCTTAGTAAAAAACAAAAACAAAATTAGTTGTAGCCTTTAATTAGTTTACTTTCCATGCTTGTAGTAGTAACTAAAAAGAAAACCCAAAAATAGTTCTCATTCTTCTTTTGCTTGTTGGGAGCTTTCCCGTGTAAATAGTTTAATTTCTTTTCTATGGGGGTCGAGAGGAGAAGACCATAATTAAAATGTTAAAGTGGCTCCTATATGCATTATTGTTGATCTGACAAAGAGCCCATATTACCTTATCTTCTCTCTTGAATTGAATGCTTGCAGATTCCAGCTTAGTCCAATGCACGTGCACCATTATTATTATCCACACTATTCGGTCGTGCAAGTGAAAGGAAATAATGATGATTATATGATGAACTTATAGAGATGAGAAAAGCTGGTATGAACTCGACCTCTCTTGTTTTTGTAAATATGATTAGTTCATCATTCCTGATTCAGCCTATTATGAATAAATATATTTGCAATGACAATTAGAGATTATAGTTTCTTATGCCATGCTTAATTAGCTAGGAGCTTATAATGGTTTACCTTGTGTGCCAACATGCTATTAAAATGGTTGTGATGTGGTATGATAGGATGGTATCCTCTGTTGAATGATTCAAGTGGCTTGACTTGGCACATGTTCACGCATGTAGTTGAAAAAATCAACATAGCCTCTACGATATTAGTGTTCATGGTGCATTATATCCTACTCATGCTTGCATTCGGTGTTGATTCATTTTAATGCATGTTCATGACTATTGTCACTCTCTAGCTGGTCGCTTCCGAGTCTTTCGCCAGCATTCACTTGTACTAAGCGGGAATACTGCTTGTGCATCAAATTCCATAAACCCCAAAGTTATTCCATATGAGTCCACCATACCTACCTATATACGGTATCTACCTGCCGTTCCAAGTAAATTTGTATGTGCCGAACTCTAAACCTTCAAATAAACATTTTGTTTTGTATTCTCGAATAGCTCATGTATCAACTGGGGTTGTCCGTATCTTCCATGTTAGGCGGGTTATTCTCAAGAGGAGTGGACTCCGCTCCTCACTCACGAGAAAATGGCTGGTCACCGGGATGCCCAGTCTCATGCTTTATGCAAATCAAATCAAAATAATTGCAAACAGAACTCCCCCGGGACTGTTGTTAGTTGGAGGCACTCATTGTTTCGAGCAAGCCATGGATTGATGCTTGTTGGTGGAGGGGGAGTATAAACTTTACCATTCTGCTTGGGAACCGCCTATAATGTGTGTAGCATGGAAGATATCGCCATCTCTCGGTTGTTATGTTGACAATGAAAGTATACCGCTCAAAATATTATTCATATCTATTTCAAAATCGAGCTCTGGCACCTCTACAAATCCCTGCTTCCCTCTGCAAAGGGCCTATCTATCTACTTTTATGCTGAGTCATCATCCTCTTATTAAAAAGCACCAGTTGTAGAGCACCACTATCATTTGCATTCATTACTATTAGTTTACATTGAGTATGACTTGACTGGATCTCTTTTACCATGAATTACAATGTCTAGTCAGTCCTTGATCTTTAAAGGTGCTCTGCATTTATGTTTTGCGGTCCCAGAATGGGCTAGCAAGATACCATCTTGTTATATCATATCATGATTGTTTTGAGAAAGTGTTGTCATCCGAGATTTATTATTATTGCTCGCTAGTTGATTATGTCATTGATATGAGTAAACATGAGACCTAAGTGTTATTGTGAATATGGTTAGTTCATAATCTTTCATGAAAACTTGAATGCTGGCTCTACATATTTACAACAACAAGACCAAACAGAGTTTGTAAAAGTTATTCTTTATCACTTTCAGTTTATCAACTGAATTGCTTGAGGACAAGAAAAGGTTTAAGCTTGGGGGAGTTGATACGTCTCCGTCGTATCTACTTTTCCAAACACTTTTGCCCTTCTTTTGGACTCTAACTTGCATGATTTGAATGGAACTAACCCGGACTGACGATGTTTTCAGCAGACTTGCCATGGTGTTATTTTTGTGCAGAAATAAAAGTTCTCGGAATGACATGAAAATCAACGGAGAATTATTTTGGAATACATAATAAATATTGGAAGGAAGATCCACATCAGGGGGCCCTCCACCTGTCCACGAGGGTGGGGGCGCGCCTGCCCCCCCCCCCCTGGGCATGCCCCCCTACCTCGTGGGCCCCCTGGCGCTCCACCGGCCTCAACCTTGACTCCATATATTCACTTTTGGTGAGAAAAAACCGAGAGAGAAGGATTCATCGTGTTTTACGATACGGAGCCGCCGCCAAGCCCTAAACTCTCTTGGTAGGGCTGATCTGGAGTCCATTCGGGGCTCCGGAGAGGGGAATCCGTCGCCATCGTCATCATCAACCATCCTCCATCATCAATTTCATGATGCTCACCGTCGTGCGTGAGTAATTCCATCGTAGGCTTGCTGGACGGTGATGATTTGGATGAGATTTATCATGTAATCGAGTTAGTTTTGTTAGGGTTTGATCCCTAGTATCCACTATGTTCTGAGATTGATGTTGCTATGACTTTGCTGTGCTTAATGCTTGTCACTAGGGCCCGAGTGCCTTGATTTCAGATCTGAACCTATTATGTTTTCATCAATATATGAGAGTTCTTGATCCTATCTTGCAAGTCTATAGTCACCCATTATGTGTTATGATCCGTTAACCCCGAAGTGACAATAATCGGGATACTTACCGGTGATGACCGTAGTTTGAGGAGTTCATGTATTCACTATGTGTTAATGCTTTGGTCTGGTACTCTATTAAAAGGAGGCCTTAATATCCCTTAGTTTCCAATAGGACCCCGCTGCCACGGGAGGGTAGAACAAAATATGTCATGCAAGTTCTTTTCCATAAGCACGTATGACTATATTCGGAATACATGCCTACATTACATTGATGAACTGGAGCTAGTTCTGTGTCAACCTAGGTTATGACTGTTACATGATCGATCGCATCCGACATAATTCTCCATCACCGATCCATTGCCTACGAGCTTTCCATATATTGTTCTTCGCTTATTTACTTTTCTGTTGCTATTGTTACCATCACTATAAAACACCAAAAATATTACTTTTGCCACTGTTACTTCTGCTATCGTTACCACTACTATCATATTACTTTGCTACTAAACACTTTGCTGCAGATATTAAGTTTCCAGGTGTGGTTGAATTGACAACTCAGCTGCTAATACTTGAGAATATTCTTTGGCTCCCCTTGTGTCGAATCAATAAATTTGGGTTGAATACTCTACCCTCGAAAACTGTTGCGATCCGCTATACTTGTGGGTTATCAGCGCCCACCCCCCTGGGCGCGCCCTCCACCCTCGTGGGCCCCTCGTCGCTCCACCGGCCTACTTCTTCCTCCTATATATATATCCATATACCCCGCAAACATCCAGGAGCACCATGAAACCCTATTTCCACCGTCGCAACCTTCTGTACCCAAGAGATCCCATCTTGGGGCCTTTTCCGGAGCTCCGTCGAAGGGGGCATTGATCACGGAGGGCCTCTACATCAACTCCATGGCCCCTCCGATGATGTGTGAGTAGTTTACTTCAGACCTTCTGGTCCATAGCTAGTAGCTAGATGGCTTATTCTCTCTCTTTGGATCTCAATACAAAGTTCTCCTCGATTCTCTTGGAGATCTATTCGATGTAATCTTCTTTTGCGGTGTGTTTGTCGAGATCCGATGAATTGTGGATTTATGATCAAGTTTATCTATGAACAATATTTGAATCTTCTCTAAATTCTTTTATGTATGATTGGTTTATCTTTGCAAGTCTCTTCGAATTATCGGTTTGGTTTGGCCTACTAGATTGATCTTTCTTGCAATGGGAGAAGTGCTTAGCTTTGGGTTCAATCTTGCGGTGCTCGATCCCAGTGACAGAAAGGGAAATGACGACGGGTATTGTATTGCTGCCATCGAGGATAAAAAGATGGGGTTTACATCATATTGCATGAGTTTATCCCTCTACATCATGTCATCTTGCTTAAGGCGTTACTCTATTCTTATGAACTTAATACTTTAGATGCATGCTGGATAGCGGTCGATGTGTGGAGTAATAGTAGTAGATGCAGAATCGTTTCGGTCTACTTGTCACGGACGTGATGCCTATATACATGATCTTACCTAGATATTCTCATAATTATTCACTTTTCTATCAATTGCTCGACAGTAATTTGTTCACTCACCATAATACTTATGCTTTCCTGAGAGAAGCCACTAGTGAAACCTATGGCCCCCGGGTCTATTCTCCATCATACAAGTTTCCAATCTATTTTATTTTGCAATCTTTACTTTCAATCTATATCATAAAAAACCAAAAATATTTATCTTATTATTATCATCTCTATTAGATCTCACTCTTGCAAGTGGCCGTGAAGGGATTGACAACCCCTTATTGCGTTGGTTGCGAGGTTCTTATTTGTTTGTGTAGGTACGAGGTGACTCGCGCGTGGTCTCCTACTGGATTCATACCTTGGTTCTCAAAAACTGAGGGAAATACTTACGCTGCTTTACTGCATCACCCTTTCCTCTTCAAGGGAAAACCAACGTAGTGCTCAAGAGGTAGCAAGAAGGATTTTTAGCGCCGTTGTCGGGGAGATCTACGCCAAGTCAAGACATACCAAGTACCCATCACAACTCTTATCCTTCTCATTACATTATTTGCCAATTGCCTCTCATTTTGCTCTCCCCCACTTCACCCTTGTCGTTTTATTCGCCCTCTCTTTCCATTCCCCTTCTCTTTTCCAGTTTGCCTCTTTTGCCTATTTCTTGTTTGCTTGTGTGTTGGATTGCTTGATTGTCACGATGGCTCAAGATAATACTAAATTGTGTGACTTTTCCAATACCAACAATAATGATTTTATTAGCACTCCGATTGCTCCTCTAAACAATGTTGAATCTTGTGAAATTAACACTGCTTTGCTGAATCTTGTCATGAAAGATCCATTTTCTGGCCTTCCTAGTGAAGATGCCGCTACCCATCTAAACAAATTTGTTGATTTGTGTGATATGCAAAAGAAGAAAGATGTGGATAATGATATTGTTAAGCTTAAGCTATTTCCATTTTCTCTTAGAGATCGTGCTAAAGCTTGGTTTTCGTCTTTGCCTAAAAGTAGTATTGATTCATGGAATAAGTGCAAAGATGATTTTATCTCTAAGTATTTTCCTCCCGGTAAGATCATCTCTCTTAGAAACGATATTATGAATTTTAAGCAACTTGATCATGAGCATGTTGCACAATCATGGGAGATGATGAAATTAATGATACGTAATTGCCCTACACATGGATTGAATTTATGGATGATTATACAAAAAATTTATGCCGGATTGAATTTTCCTTCTAGATATCTTTTAGATTCGGCGGCGGGAGGCACTTTTATGGAAATCACTTTAGGAGAAGCTATCAAGCTCCTAGATAATATTATGGTTAATTATTCTCAATGGCACACGAAAAGATCTACTAGTAAAAAAGTGCATGCAATTGAAGAGATTAATGTTTTGAGTGGAAAGATGGACGAACTTATGAAAATGTTTGCTACTAAGAGTGCTCCTACTGATCCTAGTGATATGCCTTTGTCTACTTTGATTGAGAATAATAATGAATCTATGGATGTGAATTTTGTTGGTAGGAACAATTTTGGTAACAACGCGATAGAGGTAATTTTAATTCTAGGCCGTTTCCTAGTAATTCCACTAATAATTATGGTAATTCCTACAACAATTCTTATGGAAATTATAATAAGATGCCCTCTGATTTTGAATCTAGTATTAAAGAATTTATTACTTCGCAAAAGAGTTTCAATGCTTTGATTGAAGAAAAATTGCTTAAGATTGATGAGTTGGCTATGAACGTGGATAGAATTTCTCTTGATGTTGATTCTTTGAAACTTAGATATGTTCCACCTAAGCATGATATCAATGAGTCTCTCAAAGCCATGAGAATTTCCATTAATGAGTGCAAAGAAAGAACCGCTAGGATGCGTGCAAAAAGAGATTGCTTTGTGAAAGTGTGTTCTTCTAGTTTTCATGATAATAAGGATGAAGATCTTAAAGTGATTGATTTGTCCCCTATTAAATATTTGTTTTGCAATATGAATCTTGATAATGATGGGACTGGAGATGAGTCAACTTTAGTTAGAAGCCGTCCCAAAAATTCGAAGTTTTTATATCTTGATGCAAAAATTATTAAAAGTGGGATTGAAGAGGTTAAAACTTTAAATAGCAATGAACCCACTATCTTGGATTTCAAGGAATTTAATTATGATAATTGCTCCTTGATAGATTTTATTTCCTTGTTGCCATCTGTGCTAAATTCTCCTCTTGCTTATAGTCAAAATAAAGCTTTTACTAAACATATCGTTGATGCTTTGATGCAATCTTATGAAGAAAATCTTGAGTTGGAAGTTTCTATCCCTAGAAAACTTTATGATGAGTGGGAACCTACAATTAAAATTGAAATTAAAGATCATGAATGCTATGCTTTGTGTTATTTGGGTGCTAGTGTTTCCATGATCCGAAAACTTTGTGTGATTTGCTAGGTTTCCGTGAATTTGATGATTGTTCTTTAAACCTACACCTTGCGGATTCCACTATTAAGAAACATATGGGAAAGATTAATGATGTTATTATTGTTGCAAATAGGAATTATGTGCCCATAGATTTCATTGTTCTTGATATAGATTGCAATTCTTCATGTCCTATTATTCTTGGTAGACCTTTCCTTAGAACGATTGGTGCAATTATTGATATGAAGGAAGATGAATATTAGATTCAAATTTCCATTAAGTAAAGGCATGGAACACTTCCCTCGAAAGAAAATTAAATTACATATGAATCTATTATGAGAGCCACCTATGGATTGCCTACCAAAGATGGCAATACCTAGATCTATCCTTACTTTTATGCCTAGCTAGGGGCGTTAAACGATAGCGCTTGTTGGGATGCAACCCAATTTTATTTTTATTCCTTGATTTTTCCACCTGTTTAGTAATAAAAAAAATTATCTAGCCTCTGTTTTGGTTGTGTTTTTGTGTTTAATTAGTGTTTGTGCCAAGTAGAACCGTTGGGAAGACTTGGGGAAAGTATTTTTGATCTTGCTGTAAAAAACAGAAACTTTAGCGCTCACGAGAATTGCTGCCATTTTTTATTGGAGAGTTATATTTAGTTAATTCTTTTTGAAGATGATTAATAGATAAATTAGTCACGTCCAGAAATTTATTTTAGAATTTTTGTGGTTCCAGAAGTTTGCGTTAGTTACAGATTACTACAGACTGTTCTGTTTTTTGACAGATTCTGTTTTTCATGTGTTGTTTGCTTATTTTGATGAATCTATGGCTAGTGAAAGAGTTTATAAACCATAGAGAAGTTGGAATACAGTAGGTTTAACACCAATATAAATAAAGAATGAGTTCATTACAGTACCTTGAAGTGGTGTTTTGTTTTCTTTTGCTAACGGAGCTCACGAGATTTTCTGTTAAGTTTTGTGTTGTGAAGTTTTCAAGTTTTGGGTGAAGATTTGATGTATTATGGAACAAGGAGTGGCAAGAGACTAAGCTTGGGGGTGCCCAAGGCACCCCAAGGTAAATCCAAGGACACCAAAAAGCCTAAGATTGGGGATGCCCCGAAAGGCATCCCCTCTTTTGTCTTCGTTCATCGGTAACTTTACTTGAAGCTATATTTTTATTCACCACATGATATGTGTTTTTCTTGGAGCGTCTTGTATGATTTGAGTCTTTGCTTTTTAGTTTACCACAATAATCCTTGATGTACACACCTTTTGAGAGAGACACACATGAATTGGAATTTATTAGAATACTCTATGTGCTTCACTTATATCTTTTGAGCTATATAGTTTTTGCTGTAGTGCTTCACTTATATCTTTTAGAGCACGGTGGTGGTTTTATTTCATAGAAATAATTGATCTCTCATGATTCACTTATATTATTTTTAGAGTCCTTTAGAACAACATGGCAATTTTCTTTTAGGCATAATAAAAACTTTCATATACGTGCATTGAATACTATGAGAAGTTTGATACTTGATAATTGTTTTGAGATATGGAGATGGTGATATTAGAGTCATGATAGTTGAGTAGTTGTGAATTTGAGAAATACTTGTGTTGAAGTTTGTGATTCCCGTAGCATGCACGTATGGTGAACCGTTATGTGATGAAGTCGGAGCATGATTTATTTATTTATTGCCTTCCTTATGAGTGGCGGTCGGGGACGAGCGATGGTCTTTTCCTACCAATCTATCCCCCTAGGAGCATGCGCGTAGTACTTTATTTAGATAACTAATAGATTTTTGCAATAAGTATGTGAGTTCTTTTTGACTAATGTTGAGTCCATGGATTATACGCACCCTCACCCTTCCACATTTGCTAGCCTCTCTAGTACCGTGCAACTTTCGCCGGTACCATAAATCCACCATATACCTTCCTCAAAATAGCCACCATACCTACTTATTATGGCATTTCCATAGCCATTCCGAGATATATTGCCATGCAACTTTCCACCGTTCCGTTTGTTATGACATGCTTCATCATTTTCATATTGCCATGCACGATCATGTAGTTGACATCGTATTTGTGGCAAAGCCACCGTTCATATTTTTTCATACATGTCACTCTTGATTCATTGCATATCCCTGTACACCGTCGGAGGCATTCACATAGAGTCATATTTTGTTCTAAGTATTGAGTTGTAATTCTTGAGGTGTAAGTAAAAAGAAGTGTGATGATCATCATTATTAGAGCATTGTCCCAGTGAGGAAAGGATGATGGATACTATGATTCCCCCACAAGTCGGGATGAGACTCCGGACGAAAAAAGAAGAGAAAAGAGGCCGAAAAAAAGAAGGCCCAAATAAAAAAAGGAAAAAAAGAAAAAAAAATGAGAGAAAAAGAGAGAAGGGACAATGTTACTATCCTTTTTCCACACTTGTGCTTCAAAGTAGCACCATGATCTTCATGATAGAGAGTCTCCTATGTTGTTACTTTCATAAACTAGTGGGAATCTTACATTATAGAACTTGGCTTGTATATTCCAACGATGGTCTTCCTCAAATTGCCCTAGGTCTTCGTGAGCAAGCAAGTTGGATGCACACCCACTTAGTTTCTTTTGTTGAGCTTTCATACACTTATAGCTCTAGTCCATCCGTTGCATGGCAATCCCTACTCACTCACATTGATATCTATTAATGGGCATCTCCATAGCCCGTTGATATGCCTAGTTGATGTGAGACTATCTTCTCCTTTTTGTCTTCTCCACAACCACCATTCTAATCCACCATAGTGCTATATCCATGTCTCACGCTCATATATTGCGTGAAGATTGAAAAAGTTTGAGAACATCAAAAGTATGAAACAATTGTTTGGCTTGTCATCGGGGTTGTGCATGATTTAATATTTTGTGTGATGAAGATAGAGCATAGCCAGACTATATGATTTTGTAGGGATAACTTTCTTTGGCCATGTTATTTTGAGAAGACATGATTTCTTAATTAGTATGCTTGAAGTATTATTATTTCTATGTCAATATTAAACTTTTATCTTGAATCTTTTGGATCTGAACATTCGTGCCACAATAAAGAAAAATTACATTGAGAAATATGTTAGGAAGCATTCCACATCCAAAATTCTGTTTTTATCATTTACCTACTCTAGGACGAGCAGGAATTAAGCTTGGGGATGCTTGATACGTCTCCAACATATCTATAATTTTTGATTGCTCCATGCTATTATATTATCTATTTTGGATGTTAATGGGCTTATTTTTACACTTTCATACTATTTTTGGGAATAACCTATTAACCGGAGGCCCAACCCAAATTTCTGGTTTTTTTGCCTATTTTAGTGTCTCGCCGAAAAGGAATATCAAATGGAGTCCAAACGGAATGAAACCTTCAGGAGCGTTATTTTTGGAACAAACATGATCGAGGAGACTTGGAGTGGACGTCAAGAAACAATCGAGGAGGCCACGAGGCAGGGGGGCGCGCCCTCCACCCTCGTGGGCCCCTCGTCGCTCCACCGACCTACTTCTTCCTCCTATATATATCCATATACCCCGCAAACATCCAGGAGCACCACGAAACCTTATTTCCACCGCCGCAACCTTCTGTACCCAAGAGATCCCATCTTGGGGCCTTTTCCGGAGCTCCGCCGGAGGGGGCATTGATCACGGAGGGCCTCTACATCAACTCCATGGCCCCTCTGATGATGTGTGAGTAGTTTACTTCAGACCTTCTGGTCCATAGCTAGTAGCTAGATGCCTTATTCTCTCTCTTTGGATCTCAATACAAAGTTCTCCTCGATTCTCTTGGAGATCTATTCGATGTAATCTTCTTTTGCGGTGTGTTTGTCGAGATCCGATGAATTGTGGATTTATGATCAAGTTTATCTATGAACAATATTTGAATCTTCTCTAAATTCTTTTATGTATGATTGGTTTATCTTTGCAAGTCTCTTCGAATTATCGGTTTGGTTTGGCCTACTAGATTGATCTTTCTTGCGGTGGGAGAAGTGCTTAGCTTTGGTTTCAATCTTGCGGTGCTCGATCCCAGTGACAGAAAGGGAAACGACATCGTATTGTATTGTTGCCATCGAGGATAAAAAGATGGGGTTTACATCATATTGCATGAGTTTATCCCTCTACATCATGTCATCTTGCTTAAGGCGTTACTCTATTCTTATGAACTTAATACTCTAGATGCATGCTGGATAGCGGTCGATGTGTGGAGTAATAGTAGTAGATGCAGAATCGTTTCGGTCTACTTGTCACGGACGTGATGCCTATATACATGATCTTACCTAGATATTCTCATAATTATTCACTTTTCTATCAATTGCTCGACAGTAATTTGTTCACTCACCATAATACTTATGCTTTCTTGAGAGAAGCCACTAGTGAAACCTATGGCCCCCGGGTCTATTCTCCATCATACAAGTTTCCAATCTGTTTTATTTTGCAATCTTTACTTTCAATCTATATCATAAAAATACCAAAAATATTTATCTTATTATTATCATCTCTATCAGATCTCACTCTTGCAAGTGGCCGTGAAGGGATTGACAACCCCTTATTGCGTTGGTTGCGAGGTTCTTATTTGTTTGTGTAGGTACGAGGTGACTCGCGCGTGGTCTCCTACTGGATTGATACCTTGGTTCTCAAAACTGAGGGAAATACTTACGCTGCTTTACTGCATCACCCTTTCCTCTTCAAGGGAAAACCAACGTAGTGCTCAAGAGGTAGCAAGAAGGATTTTTAGCGCCGTTGCCGGGGAGATCTACGCCAAGTCAAGACATACCAAGTACCCATCACAACTCTTATCCTTCGCATTACATTATTTGCCAATTGCCCCTCGTTTTGCTCTCCCCCACTTCACCCTTGCCGTTTTATTCGCCCTCTTTTCCGTTCCCCTTCTCTTTTCCAGTTTGCCTCTTTTGCCTGTTTCTTGTTTGCTTGTGTGTTGGATTGCTTGCTTGTCACGATGGCTCAAGATAATACTAAATTGTGTGACTTTGCCAATACCAACAATAATGATTTAATTAGCACTCCAATTGCTCCTCTTATCGATGCTGAATCTTGTGAAATTAATACTGCTTTGCTGAATCTTGTCATGAAAGATCCGTTTTCTGGCCTTCCTAGTGAAGATGCCGCTACCCATCTAAACAACTTTGTTGATTTGTGTGATATGCAAAAGAAGAAAGATGTGGATAATGATATTGTTAAGCTTAAGCTATTTCCATTTTCGCTTAGAGATCGTGCTAAACCTTGGTTTTCGTCTTTGCCTAAAAATAGTATTGATTCATGGAATAAGTGCAAAGATGCTTTTATCTCTAAGTATTTTCCTCCCGCTAAGATCATCTCTCTTAGAAATGATATTATGAATTTTAAGCAACTTGATCATGAGCATGTTGCACAATCTTGGGAGAGGATGAAATTAATGATACGTAATTGCCCTACACATGGTTTGAATTTATGGATGATTATACAAAAATTTTATGCCGGATTGAATTTTGCTTCTAGAAATCTTTTAGATTCGGCCGCGGGAGGCACTTTTATGGAAATCACTTTAGGAGAAGCTACCAAACTCCTAGATAATATTATGGTTAATTATTCTCAATGGCACACGAAAGATCTACTAGTAAAAAGGTGCATGCAATTGAAGAGATTAATGTTTTGAGTGGAAAGATGGATGAACTTATGAAATTGTTTGCTAATAAGAGTGCTCCTACTGATCCTAATGATATGCCTTTGTCTACTTTGATTGAGAATAATAATGAATCTATGGATGTGAATTTTGTTGGTAGGAACAATTTTGGTAACAACGCGTATAGAGGTAATTTTAATTCTAGGCCGTTTCCTAGTAATTCCTCTAATAATTATGGTAATTCCTACAACAATTCTTATGGAAATTATAATAAGATGCCCTCTGATTTTGAATCTAGTATTAAAGAATTTATTACTTCGCAAAAGAGTTTCAATGCTTTGATTGAAGAAAAAGTGCTTAAGATTGATGAGTTGGCTAGGAACGTGGATAGAATTTCTCTTGATGTTGATTCTTTGAAACTTAGATCTATTCCACCTAAGCATGATATCAATGAGTCTCTCAAAGCCATGAGAATTTCCATTGATGAGTGCAAAGAAAGAACCGCTAGGATGCGTGCTAAGAAGAGATTGCTTTGTGAAAGCGTGTTCTTCTAGTTTTCATGATAATAAGGATGAAGATCTAAAAGTGATTGATGTGTCCCCTATTAAATATTTGTTTTGCAATATGAATCTTGATAATGATGGGACTGGAGATGAGTCAACTTTAGTTAGAAGGCGTCCCAAAAATTCGAGTTTTTAGATCTTGATGCAAAAATTGTTAAAAGTGGGATTGAAGAGGTTAAAACTTTAAATAGCAATGAACCCACTATCTTGGATTTCAAGGAATTTAATTATGATAATTGCTCTTTGATAGATTGTATTTCCTTGTTGCAATCCGTGCTAAATTCTCCTCATGCTTATAGTCAAAATAAAGCTTTTACTAAACATATCGTTGATGCTTTGATGCAATCTTATGAAGAAAAACTTGAGTTGGAAGTTTCTATCCCTAGAAAACTTTATGATGAGTGGGAACCTACAATTAAAATTAAAATTAAAGATCATGAATGCTATGCTTTGTGTGATTTGGGTGCTAGTGTTTCCACGATCCAAAAACTTTGTGTGATTTGCTAGGTTTCCGTGAATTTGATGATTGTTCTTTAAACTTGCACCTTGCGGATTCCACTATTAAGAAACCTATGGGAAAGATTAATGATGTTATTATTGTTGCAAATAGGAATTATGTGCCCATAGATTTCATTGTTCTTGATATAGATTGCAATCCTTCATGTCCTATTATTCTTGGTAGACCTTTCCTTAGAACGATTGGTGCAATTATTGATATGAAGGAAGGGAATATTAGATTCCAATTTCCATTAAGGAAAGGCATGGAACACTTCCCTAGAAAGAAAATAAATTACCATATGAATCTATTATGAGAGCCACTTATGGATTTCCTACCAAAGATGGCAATACCTAGATCTATCCTTCGCTTTTATGCCTAGCTAGGGGCGTTAAACGATAGCGCTTGTTGGGAGGCAACCCAATTTTATTTTTATTCCTTGATTTTTCTCCTGTTTAGTAATAAATAATTTATCTAGCCTCTGTTTTGGTTGTGTTTTTGTGTTTAATTAGTGTTTGTGCCAAGTAGAACCGTTGGGAAGACTTGGGGAAAGTCTTTTTGATCTTGCTATAAAAAACAGAAACTTTAGCGCTCACGAGAATTGCTACCATTTTTTTATTGGAGAGTGATATTTAGTTAATTATTTTTGAAGATGATTAATAGATAAATTACTCACGTCCAGAAATTTATTTTAGAATTTTTGGGTTCCAGAAGTTTGCGTTAGTTACAGATTACTACAGACTGTTCTGTTTTTGACAGATTCTGTTTTTCGTGTGTTGTTTGCTTATTTTGATGAATCTATGGCTAGTAAAAGAGTTTATAAACCATATAGAAGTTGGAATACAGTAGGTTTAACACCAATATAAATAAATAATGAGTTCATTACAGTACCTTGAAGTGGTGTTTTGTTTTCTTTCGCTAACGGAGCTCACGAGATTTTCTGTTAAGTTTTGTGTTGTGAAGTTTTCAAGTTTTGGGTAAAGATTTGATGGATTATGGAACAAGGAGTGGCAAGAGCCTAAGCTTGGGGATGCCCATGGCACCCCAAGGTAAATCCAAGGACACCAAAAAGCCTAAGCTTGGGGATGCCCCGGAAGGCATCCCCTCTTTTGTCTTCGTTCATCGGTAACTTTACTTGGAGCTATATTTTTATTCGCCACATGATATGTGTTTTGCTTGGAGCGTCTTGTATGATTTGAGTCTTTGCTTTTTAGTTTACCACAATCATCCTTGATGTACACACCTTTTGAGAGAGACACACATGAATTGGAATTTATTAGAATACTCTATGTGCTTCACTTATATTTTTTGAGCTATATAGTTTTTGCTCTAGTGCTTCACTTATATCTTTTAGAGCACGGTGGTGGTTTTATTTTATAGAAATAATTGATCTCTCATGCTTCACTTATATTATTTTGAGAGTCCTTTAGAACAACATGGCAATTTCTTTTAGGCATAATAAAAACTTTCATATACGTGCATTGAATACTATGAGAAGTTTGATACTGGATAATTGTTTTGAGATATGGAGATGGTGATATTAGAGTCATGCTAGTTGAGTAGTTGTGAATTTGAGAAATACTTGTGTTGAAGTTTGTGATTCCCGTAGCATGCACGTATGGTGAACCGTTATGTGATGAAGTCGGAGCATGATTTATTTATTGATTGCCTTCCTTATGAGTGTCGGTCGGGGACGAGCGATGGTCTTTTCCTACCAATCTATCCCCCTAGGAGCATGCATGTAGTACTTTGTTTCGATAACTAATAGATTTTTGCAATAAGTATGTGAGTTCTTTTTGACTAATGTTGAGTCCATGGATTATACGCACCCTCACCCTTCCACATTTGCTAGCCTCTCTAGTACCGTGCAACTTTCGCCGGTACCATAAACCCACCATATACCTTCCTCAAAACAGCCACCATACCTACCTATTATGGCATTTCCATAGCCATTCCGAGATATATTGCCATGCAACTTTCCACCGTTCCGTTTGTCATGACATGCTTCATCATTTTCATATTGCCATGCACGATCATGTATTTGACATCGTATTTGTGGCAAAGCCACCCTTCATAATTTTTTCATACATGTCACTCTTGATTCATTGCATATCCATGTACACCGTCGGAGGCATTCACATAGAGTCATATTTTGTTCTAAGTATTGAGTTGTAATTCTTGAGTTGTAAGTAAAAAGAAGTGTGATGATCATCATTATTAGAGCATTGTCCCAGTGAGGAAAGGATGATGGAGACTATGATTCCCCCACAAGTCGGGATGAGACTCCGGACGAAAAAAGAAGAGAAAAGAGGCCAAAAAAAAGAAGGCCCAAATAAAAAAGGAAAAAAGAAAAAATGAGAGAAAAAGAGAGAAGAGACAATGTTACTATCCTTTTTCCACACTTGTGCTTCAAAGTAGCACCATGATCTTCATGATAGAGAGTCTCCTATGTTGTCACTTTCATAAACTAGTGGGAATTTTACATTATAGAACTTGGCTTGTATATTCCAACGATGGGCTTCCTCAAATTGCCCTAGGTCTTCGTGAGCAAGCAAGTTGGATGCACACCCACTTAGTTTCTTTTGTTGAGCTTTCATACACTTATAGCTCTAGTGCATCCGTTGCATGGCAATCCCTACTCACTCACATTGATATCTATTAATGGGCATCTCCATAGCCCGTTGATATGCCTAGTTGATGTGAGACTATCTTCTCCTTTTTGTCTTCTCCACAACCACCATTCTGTTCCACCATAGTGCTATATCCATGTCTCACGCTCATATATTGCGTGAAGATTGAAAAAGTTTGAGAACATCAAAAGTATGAAACAATTGTTTGGCTTGTCATCGGGGTTGTGCATGATTTAATATTTTGTGTGATGAAGATAGAGCATAGCCAGACTATATGATTTTGTAGGGATAACTTTCTTTGGCCATGTTATTTTGAGAAGACATGATTGCTTAATTAGTATGCTTGAAGTATTATTATTTCTATGTCAATATTAAACTTTTATCTTGAATCTTTCGGATCTGAACATTCATGCCACAATAAAGAAAAACTACATTGAGAAATATGTTAGGAAGCATTCCACATCAAAAATTCTGTTTTTATCATTTACCTACTCCAGGACGAGCAGGAATTAAGCTTGGGGATGCTTGATACGTCTCCAACGTATCTATAATTTTTGATTGCTCCATGCTATTATATTATCTATTTTGGATGTTAATGGGCTTATTTTTACACTTCTATATTATTTTTGGGAATAACCTATTAACCGGAGGCCCAACCCAAATTGCTGGGTTTTTTTGCCTATTTTAGTGTCTCGCCGAAAAGGAATATCAAACGGAGTCCAAACAGAATGAAACCTTCGAGAGCGTTATTTTTGGAACAAACATGATCGAGGAGACTTGGACTGGACGTCAAGAAACAATCGAGGAGGCCACGAGGCAGGGGGGCGCGCCCTCCACTCTCCCGGGGCCCTTGTTGCTCCACCGACCTACTTCTTCCTCCTATATATATCCATATACCCCGCAAACATCCAGGAGCACCACGAAACCTTATTTCCACCACCGCAACCTTCTGTACCCAAGAGATCCCATCTTGGGGCCTTTTCCGGAGCTCCGCCGGAGGGGGCATTGATCACGGAGGGCCTCTACATCAACTCCATGGCCCCTCCGATGATGTGTGAGTAGTTTACTTCAGACCTTTGGGTCCATAGCTAGTAGCTAGATGGCTTCTTCTCTCTCTTTCGATCTCAATACAAAGTTCTCCTCGATTCTCTTGGAGATCTATTCGATGTTATCTTGTTTTGCGGTGTGTTTGTCGGGATCCCATGAATTGTGGGTTTATGATCAAGTTTATCTATGAACAATATTTGAATCTTCTCTGAATTCTTTTATGTATGATTGGTTTATCTTTGCAAGTCTCTTCGAATTATCCGTCTCGTTTGGCCTACTAGATTGATGTTTCTTGCAATGGGAGAAGTGCTTAGCTTTGGTTTCAATCTTGCGGTGCTCGATCCCAGTGACAGAAAGGGAAACGACACATATTGTATTGTTGCCATCGAGGATAAAAAGATGGGGTTTACATCATATTGCATGAGTTTATCCCTCTACATCATGTCATCTTGCTTAAGGCGTTACTCTATTCTTATGAACTTAATACTTTAGATGCATGCTGGATAGCGGTCGATGTGTGGAGTAATAGTAGTAGATGCAGAATCGTTTTGGTCTACTTGTCACGGACGTGATGCCTATATACATGATCTTACCTAGATATTCTCATAATTATTCGCTTTTCTATCAATTGCTCGACAGTAATTTGTTCACCCACCGTAATACTTATGCTTTCTTGAGAGAAGCCACTAGTGAAACCTATGGCCCCCGGGTCTATTCTCCATCATACAAGTTTCCAATCTATTTTATTTTGCAATCTTTACTTTCAATCTATATCATAAAAAACCAAAAATATTTATCTTATTATTATCATCTCTATCAGATCTCACTCTTGCAAGTGGCCGTGAAGGGATTGACAACCCCTTATTGCGTTGGTTGCGAGGTTCTTATTTGTTTGTGTAGGTACGAGGTGACTCGTGCGTGGTCTCCTACTGGATTGATACCTTGGTTCTCAAAAACTGAGGGAAATACTTACGATCCTTTACTGCATCACCATTTCCTCTTCAAGGGAAAACCAACGCAGTGCTCAAGAGGTACCAGATGGCAACAACCAATATAATAGGATGGCAAGCAACAACATAATGTGGTGGTAGCTAACGACAACGATAGGTGGCAACTGACGTTAGATACAAGTGGCAATTATTATTTTCCTCCCTCCCTATGCCAAATTCCTCCTTTTTCTCCCTATTTTTAGTCATTACTACGCATCCTTCAGTACCAACTACTCGCACCAAGCCAACCCAGAAGCTTAGCTCAACTCTAGTATAATATATGGCAGATCTGGCGCATGTTGGTGGGCAAATGCGAATACACACAAATCCATGGTGTGTTTTGCCCTGGCAGCTGGATCTAATCGCCATCTTTGTGGGCAATCTGCAATTTCAAATTTCTGGACAGAAGAAGGACGAGAAACAGAAGGAGATCAGAGATCCACCTGTTTAGCTCGTCGTCTTGGGAGGGCGGGGTTGGAGGGGTGGTTAGCGGTGGGGAGGCGCTAGGGATCTGCTCTAGTTGCCATGGCAATTAGAGAAGGAAGGTGATGGAAGTAGGGGATCGAGAGGTAGGAGACGACGGCGCAGGTTGCACTGGGGTTCGAGAGGAGGCCAGGACGATGGGCCATTTGGGTCGTGTGGACAGCGCGGTCGTTCGCCCGGACGTGTGGGCGATTGTGCCACACACCGGACGTGCGGGCTGTGGCTGCACGCGCCCGGACGCCGTCGTGCGGGCGGGGTCGTCTCCGTGCCACACAGGGCGTGCGGCACATCCACCTTATATGCCACACGTGTTGCAGTTATCGGCGTCCTTAATTAGGACAGTGCATTGGTTATATTTTAGGAGAGCTCGGACTGGGAGGAGTCATACATCAAAGTTACTTTTTTCATACATCAAACTTGACCTTTCATTGTACTTGTAAAAAAAATCCGCAAAAAAACACATTGACTTCTCTTAAAAAAACATTTTTCAGTCGAAATAGTGTGAAAAATACTAACTTATAATAGCAATAAAGTTTGTATTCTTTGATGAAGTCAACGCTGGTTTCTTATTTTAGAAATTTTATATACCAGTGCGAAAGAAAGTCAAGTTTATTCTAAAAAAACTTCTAAACTTTTTGACTTTATTTTCATTTTTTCCCATATAAGTTGTATATACACCTAGGAACCAAAGCCCAAAGGGTCTTTCCCCATACACAATGGGAAAATACCCTCTTACACCTGGTTGTAGTTGAATCTAATAAAAAAGTTTTCTTGAAAAAAAATAGCAATAAAAAAGTCAAAAATCTTTGAAACTATTTTCAAACACTCGTATAAAAATTTCTACAAAGACAGGAGTAGGGTCATACCTCCTCCTCGAGGGCCCGAACCTGGATAAATTCTTTATCTCGTGTCTTAGCATCTAGATCCTCCACATGCACCCTCTCCGACATTATGTCATCGCTCAGCAACACTGCAGGACTCAAAATACTGAGGGCAAGCTAAGGTTGGAATCTTTTCTATTTAAGGTTGGAGCTCGTATAATAGTTGGTCTAACTTCCTCAACTATGTATATGAACCACCTGTTTTCATTGAAAATACGCCACCACCCTTAATGATTACAGCATCGACAAAGGACAATGTCAAGAAAGATGTTATATTAAACCCAAACATTCACTTCGGCTTATATTCCCCTATCTGAAAAATTGGAAGTAGTTTTTTGTTTATCAGATACTCCTGTCTTTTTCTTCAGCATCAAAGCGATCATTTTCTTTGTTCCCATGGAAGAAAGAGAACCCTCTGGCTAGGGTTTCTCGTGCCTCGCGCCGGTGCCACCAACGGTCTACGTCATCTCTTGCGGTCTTAGGGCCATGGAGGCGTGGTGGATCCCGACCCCTACCGGCAGGAGGGCTCCGTTGTTTCATGCTCTTTTTAGTTTTGTTAGGGTTTGTGTCCTGCTTAGGCAGGCGAGGCGGCGACGGCTCTCTGAAGATGGAATAAGGTTCTCTCCGTCTAGTCCCCGTCCCGATGATGTTTCTAGCATCGTCAGAGGGCGTGCGGAGGTTTGTCTCCGGCGAATCTCACGGGATTCCGTCGGTGTTTGTCTTCGGGGGATCCACATCGATCATGTCTTTGTTCATCTGTGTTGGTTTGTCTACAGGTTGAATACTTCTGATCTACGCTTTTTTTCATCGGCGACGGTTGCTGTTCTGGTGCGTTGGTCCTATGGGGCCTTAGCACGATGACCTCTCGACTGTCTACTACAATAAGGTTTGTCCGACTCTGATGAGGGAGGAGCGAGGATGACGTGCGACTTCGACTCACTTCAGTGTTAGTAGTCGTCGCTAGGTGGTCTGTGTATCTAGATGTAGTTTTTACTTCTGGTGTTCTTTGTACTACCTTGATAGTTAATGAATAGATGGGAAGTTATCTTTGAAAAAAAAAAGATACTCCACTTTTTTGCATAGAAATTTATCTGATACTTCATTAATTAGATACTCCACTGAGATGGAGTAAATGTTAAGTTTGGTAAGATAAGGTCCACCTAGCCAGATGTAGTACTCCCTCCGTTTCTTTTTAAGCTGTATATAAAATTTGATCAAAGTCAAACTTTGTGGAAAAAAATATCAACATCTACATTACTAAAAAGACTTTGTGGAAAAAATATCAACATCTACGTTACTAAAACTACATGGTATGAAAATTAATTCCATGATCTAATAACATCGATTTTATATTGTGAGTTTCGGTATTTTTTTCTATAAAGTTAGTTAGACTTGACCTAGTTTTACTTTGACTAAATGTTATATACAAACTGAAAACACGGAGGGAGCATGTCAATCTCTTTCTTTCACTGCGACATGGAACGAAAGGGCAAGGAGTGGAAGAAGCAGTAGAATTTAGCTAAGAGTAGATCCACTACCAGTCGCGTACGTACGTAGCATGTGACCGTGTATGATACTAGTATCTTTTTCTTACCAGTTACCACGTAGGGCCCTCGCGCACCTGCCATGAAACGTAAAGAAACAAAAGCAAGCAATTAGGTGGCGAACCTACATCATATCGTACACTACAATACTATACATTTTGTACAACTACCACTTGGCCTTTAGTATGAATCTGGATCATGTCGATGGAGCGTATTTTATGGCGTGAACACGTAGAGATACATGCATGCATGGTACAGTAGTAAGTGTGGGTGGTCCTGACCGATCAGCTTGATTTTCTTTTTCAAATCATAGCTATCCTGTGCCACTGCACGTAGTACGCTGTTACGGCCGGTGTTGGAGTAGTAGATTTTATTTTAGGCGAACAGGCACGGCGACGTGGGTGTTGCTGGACGCTTTGAGTAAAGATGACTTCAGATAAATTATCTCTATAGTCAGTTGCTGTGTGA
The DNA here is from genome assembly GCF_018294505.1 of Triticum aestivum. Lineage (NCBI taxonomy): Eukaryota > Viridiplantae > Streptophyta > Magnoliopsida > Poales > Poaceae > Triticum > Triticum aestivum. The sequence continues at coordinate 686,009,368 of NC_057812.1, forward strand.
TTCAGCGATTGTACCCTGGCGCACAACATTGTTTATCTACGTAGAGTGCTATTTTAATCCTGCTAGCCGTCAGTTTTCACGTCTTCCCATTTTTTACAGGTTCGTGGAGACAGAGATGTGGCATGTCTTACTTTACTGGAATACATACAAATTTCGGCATTTCGTCTTGTTTCGGTTTCCAGCTCTTCCAGGAGAGGATTAGTTTGGCAGGAATCGATAACAATTTCTCTAGCTGGTTGGCAATGGCATGCATGGTGCAGAGGTGATTTTGACTCGTGTACCGTGTACGTCCATAATACGTACGAACACCCAGTACGACGGACTGTCCGATACATCTCGGTTTAATTTGCTGCGACGATGTGTCGATGGATCCCTTGAAGCTGAAGAGACTGATTGAATTAATCATTGTGCATCTGAAGTTGTGGAATAATTACCTGACCATCAGAACCGTGCACATTTGACTGTACGTGCAGTCATACTGGAATGTACCTTGTACTACCTACCATAGAACGTAGCACTACGTCTAAAGAAATGTACTACTACGTAGTACTCCTTGCAGGCGTTCATCAATTTCTCCTTTCAAATCAACAGTAGCGGCCGGCTCCATGGCCCTCCTTGCGTAGGGCCGATTTGTAGTCCAGCCACAGTTTGTACGTACTCATTGAATTATGCCTGGCTTGCATGTATTGGATGGTCGGTTGGCGATGGCATCGATCACCAGACAAAGAGTATAAGGTAACAGTGGCCCATATATATACGGCAATTGAATTAGACCGAATTATCAAGACATGGGCGATGAACATTTTTTAAGTTTCAACCACTTTGTCCAATGTTATAGCCACTTCTAAATGTTTGGGAATTTGTTTGTTTTTAGTGTTGCATTTTTTATCCTTTTTTTTAAGTCTTGTATTTGTTTCAAACAAGAAGTGTAATTGCATTTCAGTTTTTTTTTATGAAAAGGATCAGATATATTATAAAGGTTCATGGGAAGTATAAAGCATCTCAAACATAATAAAAATTACATCGAGATTTCGAGACCATCGAACGAAAATGACCGTATCTCATCTGCGTCCTAAATAGATTTGTTTAATGTCAAATATTTTCTTTGCTTCTTTCTCATAAAAAAGAGTGCGTGGAGTAACCAGATGCGAAAGTAAATTTGCTTATGTGGCATGCCCCACGTTTACTCTGATAGGTAGGACCAACTTGACAAAAGATGCCCAATTATTTAAAAAAATGCTAAAATCGTGGCCCAAGACTGGTGAATATTTCTTAAGAATATGGTAATTCTTGTCAAAAATGCCAAACCAGATGAAAACCTACAATTTACTAATATAAGAAAAACTAAATCGGACACGTAGCTAGAAACCCAAAATAAGTGTAACGCAGTAATAAAATTCCTTGAATTGAATAGACCAGAGTATACAATCCAACCACCGAATTACTCGCAAAACTACACAGACTATAAACCCGTATGAATCTGGGCAGTAGCAGGTCTCTGCAGGGTGGTCCACAGTACGTGACGATCAATGGAAAGGAAGAAGGAAATGAAGATTAGTTGGCAATCCTGTCTGCTATAGCCAGCAACAGTGGTTGCCCTGTGGATACTGTTTGGTCCCTCTCCTCAGGCAGCGATGATGAGAGGAAACTTATGGGCACCTGACCCACAGAAGCATCTCAACCCACGCCATTTATGGCAGATGCATGGTCTGATGTATTCATTCAGGGAGACCATCTAATTTTGCTCTTCCATGCAAAAAGAGCCAAGGGAAACGTCAGAAATTTGGAGGGAAATGTACTTTGAATTTCGAATGTACTCCCACGTACATTACTTACTTATCTACATTCATTCATTGCTTGATTGAATTTAGTTCTTCCATCATTTTGCTAGACTGACAGCGGACACCACAGTTCTGTCCCTCCTGTCTTCCTAGATAGCTATCGTGTACGTACTACTGGTCCATATCTAGTTAAGGCAGTGAGCTAACTTGTTTGTTTCTTCATATCGCCATTAATCTCACTTTGGTTAAAGTGGTAACAACAAAAAAATACCACAAGGTAAATCAAAGGGTAGCAATGGACATGCATGCATGTGCCCAAGGAGGTCTGTGCAGAAGCATAGAGGGATCTAGAGGCAGAAAGAGCCTAGCTGCTTTTGACACTAACTGTGTGCCTCTGTTTGTGAAAAAGCTTCATTTTGACTTCAAGGCAGATAGATCTTAGAGTGATGGCAAAAGTGACACTGAAACCCACAACCTCCAGGTTTGTTTCTCTCTTTCTGGCAATGTAATCTTGGTCTGCGCAAAACATACAGATAAACAGCAAAAAACCATAGATGCGCACACATATACTACTATATGTTACTCTGCGATGCAAGGGTGAGATCGGGCAGGGCATGCAGCAGGCGCGTGGTAAGCGTGCAGGAGCGTGGTGTGTCCCCCTGCGGTGCGCCTCGCCGGACATGGCAGCATGGCGTCCATTAAATTTTTGCAGGTGAGCTTGAATGCCGTCCGACGTGGCTACGTACGTACGTGACCAGCTGCATGCACATGCTAAAAATGGCGCCGCACTCTTCTCTTCCCTTCGTACGTACGTGGGATCTCCTGTCTCACGCAGTGATGCGCTAGCTGACGGTGCATGCATGCAGCATGCCCTACGTCCCTGCGAGCTTCTGCTACGCCATAATACGTACGTACGTTTATTGATTTATTATGTGTAAATTTTATTGCTCTGCCGTCTTGGATACCTGTAATTTTATTTGCATGTATCCCTCCGTTCCCCCCTTTTAGCCATCTTTGTCTGCTAATTGTGCTGCTACATAAATTGTCACCACATCATCGCTAAAACCGCTTCCAAAATGGCGCACCAGACATGATTTATAGGCTCTTGATCTTGAGGGACAATAAAATTTTGGTATTGGACTTGAGGGACCGATTTTACATTGGCAATTGTCGAGGGACCAAAAGTTCACCTTTTATTTTAATATATATACGCAAATATCAGAAGTTTGTAAGAAGCTCCAAATTACATCTTCTCCAAATTGATGTGGGGCTAGCTAGGCCAGAGCTCAGCCTACCAGGCCCTTCATGGTGACTGGCGTGTCGGCCTCCCCGGGGGTGCAACCTTGCTGGCTTTGTTTGTTGTTCGATTAGCGGGTTTTTTTAGTCTGATTAGCGGGTGCTTGCCTACGTAGTATCATTGTTGTTATCCAGGAGCTCGCTATAACTCTCTGCTAGGCCGGCTCATAACTCCCACGGTTAGAGCTCCCGCTTGAGGAAAAAAACTGATGTTCGCTCCGAAAAACACCAGCTTAAAAAATCGGTAGGTCTGGTTCCAAAAAATGGACTATTGATCTTTGTCGTTAAACAATATGTTATTATATTATTGTATCCCCTAAAAATATTATTATAAACAAAGTTCATAATATTTTTAAATGATCACAAATCTGTAAAAAATGGCTTCACAAATTTTAAAAAGTATTTACAAAATATATGTCTTTTCGAATTTCGAAAACATTTTCACATTTCCTAAATGTTCATGAATTTTGAAAATGCTCATGATTTTAAGAAATGGTCATAAACCTATAATATGCTCATGAATTTCAAAAATATTCATGAACTTTAAAAAAAATTGAGTTTAAAATTGTATGTAAATTTTAAAAAACATGAAGTTTGAATACATTAAAATTTTAAAAATCATTCATGAATTCAAAAAGAGGGACGAAAAAACACCTTTTCCTTCCTTTAATCCTTCAGTTCTAGTTTGTTCATGATTTTCTTTACACTACCAATTTTTTTCATCCTTAAGGGATTTATATAGATCAATACATGAGACTGCACGCCATGTAAATGCGTACTTGCTCACATCTGACCATACACACGATACCAGAGTGTTCAGGTAAACGCACAGTTGATCACAAAAAGGATGAACGTCGGAGATTGGACTTTTATCATCGAGATGTTGAAAGATTTGGTTGTGTGGCTAGTGTCTAACGAGGTATTTGGTATTGTATCTCATGTTTTTTTTATGATCTATGAAGCATCACTGCTTATATTGCCAATGATGTTTAAACAAATATATGATGCTTGCGTGGTGCTTCATAGATCAAAGTAAATTTCAGCTTACGATGTGCCAGGCTTTGCTAATTCGCTAGCTTCGGCACTGACTGGTGGTGCATTTTTTTTTTAAAAAAATACGAGATCACTGGTGGTGCATGTATACCCTATACACTGTACTTGGTATACGGTGTTTCTAAAAAAAAACCGTGAATTGTGTTGTTTAACTTATCTTTGTGATCCACTTAATTAGCACTAAGAAATTAGATGGCCGTCCTCTTGTATATAAGAGAAATGAAAAAGATTACACTGCTTTGAACAAAATTCTCCTGTTGCAGTGGCTCTGAAATTGACGCGGAGCATGCAGAAGGAAACGATGGGACTCGCTCGATGGGCAGCGCAGCACGCCAGGCAGAGGAAGGGTCCATCTGACGGCTGACATTGGGTGGGATGATCGAGATCGACCGGCGCAGCCTGCACCGTAAATTATTAGGGCCCTGTCCGACGGTTCAGCTCACTGTGCAGGGGTGCGGGGCCCATCTGTCAGTCCGTGTCCGTCCACGCTGCCCGGTATGAGGCATGCATGACATGGCCACATGAACCATCTACCTCCTACTCTCTTTTTTCATCTATATAGGGCCTAATGCGTTTTTTAAGACTGTCTTTGACTATTGACAAGATTAATAGTACATGACATGCACAATATGAAAATTATATCATTGAAAGCTCTTTTCACACACGAATTTAATGATATGCTTTGTGTAAGTTGCATGTCATATATTATTGCTCTAATATTTGGTCAAAGTTAGCCTCGAAAAACGCAATAGGCCTTATATAGATGGAAGGAGGGAGTAGCTAACTCCTATTTGCATCACCATTCTTCTTCTTCTTACTGCCTATGCCTATGCAAGTTGTCGCATTGGATTCCTGCATCGTCATTCATTTGCTTTAAATGGGTCTGTAATCTAGTCCAATCTTCAAAAAATAATAATTGCAGCAGTACTAATTGTGCTAGAAAACCTGACGAATATCAGAATATAGTTTCTACTTTCTAGTCTGTGGGAATAGGACAGATCCATGCATGTGTACAGAAAGCACCAGCGATGCAAAATTGATGGGATCATGGGAGCCATATGCTCTAACAAGCAATACACATGGCGGCAATTAACCATAGCTGTCCTAGCTACTCCAGCAAATACAGAACATGCATGCATCGTCCTAGACTCCTAGTACTAGTGCTATTCTATAGCAATGCAGAAGAACATGCCTTGGAGACTAGATTAACTTCACTGTGCTACTGTAAACATCCTTCTGCACCACCTGTATGCAGCTGTAGGTGGTTTAGGTTGGTAGGAGGAGGAACAACATTCTTGAGCCGCTCTCTCTGATCAGTAGTACAAGTAATTAAGTATACATTAATCACCGTCCTTAAACAACTGTAGTTGCATCTTGCATCGCGGGAATGGGGGTGAAGACGGCAGAGAATTTTGCCTTCATAGTTGCATCCTTCTGCACCACTTGCAGCTTACGATCAAAGTAAATTTACCCTGGGGCAGTGAAAATTCATGATCCGGCCCCTGCAGCCTGCCTGCCTGCCGGCTTCCTTCTGCTTCTTGCTGCTCCTCATCCGTCTGATCTGATCCGTATTGAATCCAAGAGAGAGATCATGGTACACAGAGAGATGGAACATGGAAGCTTTAGGAGGGGGAGGGGGCTGCAATCCGAGAGTTTCACCACCCTCTCATGCATCCCCCCACAATCATTTGCGCCACCCCATTTGCACTACCCTTCTCTCTCCACCTCATTCTCACTCTCACTCTCACACACACACTCTCTCTCTTCTCTCTCATGGCAGGGCCATGATCTATATAACATGCGCCCGGCCTTTGCTTGTTGCCTGCATATAATTCTGTCCCTCGCTTGCTTCTCCTTTACTTATTTAGCTACTCCTCCGTCTCCTCTCCTCTCCACTCCATCATCACCTCCACGACGCCTGCCTCCTCCCTCCTCGTCCTTCACGCTACTACAAAAGACCACACACAAGCAAGCAGAGTCACATCACACCACTGGCTAGCTCCCCTGCTCTGGCAACCCGATCTCTCGCATAAATTATTTCTTGGATCCCTTAGAGAGGATCCAGAGCAGCAGCAGTGGGATCTGCGCGCGCACCAGCTTCCATGGGCCTCGACGTCGTGGAAATATCCGAATTGGGGGCGCTCCGGCCGATCCAGACGGCCGTGGGCGGTGCGCGGGCTACAACAAGGCCGGGGGCGGACGATGGCGCTGCCGAAACCGGCTGTGTCACACCCAAGGCGAGCGGCGCGCAATCGGCCACTGCAGGAGGAGTGGACGACGACGCTGCCACCGACAGCGGCTGCGTCACGCCGAGGGCGAGTGGCTCCCTGGCCATGCTGCCCATCGCGCCACTGCTGCAAGACGACGGCGTCGACGTCGGCTTCACCACGCCGCTGGCCACGGGTGGAGTAATTGGGCAGCGAGACGGCTGCGCCGCTGCCGGTGACGAGGGCAGCAGCTTCACCACGCTGACGACGACCGACAGCGCGCTGGTGCCGGCCACGGTGTGCCCGCCCGCGCCGCGCAAGTCGGGATCGGTGCCGACGAGGAAGCGGGCCCCGCTGCAGCAGCGGCTCTTCTTCTACCCGGTGCCGCACGACCTGACCACCGTCTTCGTCGCCGTGCCGCAGTGCCCGCCGCCCGCCAAGAAGATGCGGGCGCACGTGGTGGAGTCATCTGTGCCTCTAGGCACGTGAGATGCTGCCCCCGAAATTGGCTGCGTCACACTCAAAGCAAGCGACTCCATGGCCATGCTGCCCATGGCGCCACTGCAGTAAGACCTCGGCGCCGATGTGATCGGCCTCGCTACGCGGCCGGCCACGGGTGGAAAACTCGGGCCGGGTGACGGCTGCAAGTATGGCGCCGCTGCCGGCGACGAGGGCAGCTTCACCATGCATGCCGACGACGGCCGAGGGCGCGCTGGTGCCGTCCACGGTGTGCCCGCCGACGCCGACAAGGAAGCGTCGGCCGCTGCAGCAGAGGTTTTTCTACCACCGGTGCCGCGCGAGCTCACCACCGTCTTCGTCGCGGTGCCGCAGTCCCCGCCGCCGGCGAAGAAGATGCTGGTGCACCGTGCACGTTGTCGAACAGTCTGTGCCTCTAGGCATATGCTGCCGCGCGACATTGTCACGGCCGCGAGTGCTGGAAAGAGTAGTGAAGCTTTATTGATATCTCATTCACACACAACACTAGCAGTGAAGTTTAGCTGAACCAGTGCTTCTCTGTCTGTTGGAGCTGAATCCCTCGGCTCCTCTCTCTCTCTCTCTCTCTCTCTCTCTCTCTCTCTCTCTCTCTCTCTCTCTCTCTCTCTCTCTCTCTCTCTCTCTCAACATGTACAAATACACGAGTTTTGTTTTGGTGACTTGCTGGCTTGCTGCCTTACACGGCCAATGCCTTTTTCTATTGTTGATGCACCGCAAACTTGTCTTACAGATGATATGATAGGCATATGTACATGCCATTTATAGGCTTTCCTACATCGAAGGACGCAGCTTCGATGCCTTAAAGGCACTTGTTTTTAGGTCACTGACATGTGGGTCAGTCATCTATTGGGCCTATATATATAGATACAAAAGCAGGTGCCTTAAGGCACCGAAACATCATCCCAGATCGACTAAGCACAGTGAGTTGTGTTCTGATGCACAAGTCGTCCCTAGCAATCTTCCTTTCATGCTAATCGCAATACTAAATTTGTACGGTCACTGCAAACTCTAACTTTGCTTTTAAACAACCTACACTTCCTATGCCTTCTTATGGCTCCCTCCAGGGCGATCAGGGGGCCAGCCCCAGCACCCCGGCCGCCGCCGCCTTCCCCCTCTCCTCCACCTCGTCGTCCCTAGAGATGTCCGTCAGCTAAGCCTGTGCGTCGCCTGTGATGGGGACGGCGGGGATCTAGGCTGCAGCCCCGTGGTCTGGAGGGACAGGGGGCGCGAGATCGCCCTTCGGTCTTCGTCTTTCCCGGTGGTTCGGTCCTGCTCCGGCGGCTTCGTGGGAAGGGCGGATCAGGAGGGATGTGGCCATGGATGACAAGTCGGTGGCGCCTCCGGTCAGATCTGATCTGGCTGGTGCCGTTGGTAGTGGTGGCCATCTCCTCCGTCGGAGGTGGTCGGCCTGAGGCTAGATGTTCAGACCTCGAGATCCGCCATCTAGTTCCGGCTACGAGTCGGGAAGACATAGTTACCGGTGAAAACCGAGCCGATGGCAGGCGATGTCGGTGTTCTGCATCGTTACCTTGATGAAGGCATCGTCGTGTAACTACTGTTGACCCACTCGTGCTTCTCCGGGGGAAACCCTAAGATATGATCTTCCAGATCAGACGATGGCGGAACACAGTGTCGTTTCTCTCTTGGGAGCGTCATTTTGTGGAGCAAAGTTGGAAGACAGAGGCAGGAGGTGGAGCGGCTTCGTCTTGCATGGAGCTTTCGATGGAGATGTCAAGTCATGCTTGGCCGACAGGTGCTACGCTATGTCATGCCTGGTCGGCAGGTGCTACGCACGACAGATCTTCCAGAATCTTCGCATCTGGACGGATGAGCGCGGGGCAGTGGCGTCGACGGATGGACGGACTTGCAAGGATGATGCAGATCTCTCTCTTGAAGATGGGTCAGCGGTTCGATGACGATGGCGGCGTCTAAAACGTGTGCATGTGGCATACACATTAGGTCTGCTGCACCGGTTGTGTGTTCCGATACGTTATGTTGATGGATCGGCGACGACACCGGTTTTAGATATGGGGAGTGAGAGCACTCCATATTTTCGAGTTTTGTAGGTGTGAGTGGTGGCTACGGGTGGCTTGATACATGTTCTTGTTAGACCTATGTTGAATATAAATAAAGATGGTCGTAAGCATGGATTGATGCAGAGGCCAGGGGTCATAACCACCTTTAAAAAAAACTTCATATGCCTTCTCAAATTCTTTTTAAATGTCCGCAGACACGCCCAGTCAGTGAACCTCACATTAAGATCAAATGTAGGGAGCATATACGGACTCGGGGCCACACCCGATCAGTACGTCGCATAGGACTCGGCCCACCTCGGATCATCTTTCCTTTTTCCTTTCTTTCTTTTCTTTCTCTCTCTTCATCTGCATCAATGGCATACAAATGACTAAACATATAAGAAAGAAAATAAAAAGTATGGCTGCATGAACGGACAAATAAGGGCTCAACACAGACACGACCTGTCACTGACCAGACACGTCTGTAGATGTTTAGAAGACCGAATTTTTTAAGTATGATTTTGGATGCCCTAACTGACAGTAAGCCTTAGCAAGGAGTGTTTATCCTTCTCTGGACACTCCTAAAAATAAGTGAAATTTTCATTAGAAGTAATACCATTGTACCTCAATTTTATCTTTGCAACTTGCACCTTGTCCACGGCCACGACTATGACCTCATCCTAGCGACGAGTCGCCATGATAAGTTGCTCTCGTGCACTTCCCATCTCTAGCGCCTTGAGGAACTCCTCTATGGCCATCTTGTTGACGTCAACAAATAGGGCAACAGATGAAGCCACGGATGAAATTGTTGAAGATGGCACGCAATAGCTTCTTCACAACATACCCATCCTTTATCGAGTCTCCAAGCTCACAGATACGCCCCACAAGCATTGTCAATTCCACTTCAGCTCATCCACGGAAGGAAGGAGATGACATGGGGTGGTCGAGCATGTCGCGCGGCGCTTTGCCCGCTATTGTGTCCCACATACCATTGCAATTGGAAATGGGCTGGCCCTACTGCCCATGTGGTCCATCAACAACCCACGAACCTGCCAAATTCGATATAGGACTTTCTTTTTCTGAAGTTAATTTTTGACATAATTTGAACTTTGCAAAAATGTTCCTAAATTTTAGAATAATTGCATATGTGTCCTCCCATCATTGAAGATTTGTAGAGAAACCCGAGACACCCTCACAACTGCCTACAAAATACCAAAACTTGCTAAAAAAAATAGAAATTCATCAGAAACTCCGAAAAAATTGAGTCTTGGCATATGAAAATCAGAAAAATTGAGGGACGCTTAGTAAAATAAAATAAAATACCTGTAGGCTGAGAAATATGTGGGCATCCCCACATCATCCATCCTTCTTCCTTCCATCAATGTTTCTCCATATTAAATCTTCAGAAAATCAACGAAGGTCCACCGAGAAGACTGAGATAGAGGTTGCTACGAAGGACAAGGGTACTTGCAAGTGCCAAATGTTCACCCTCCCTTCTCCCTAGCACCTTTCCCGAGTCATAGTCAACAAGCAACATTGAAGCTCATTGTGCCCTTCATACCAGGAAAGAAGACTCAAGCATAGCTACATGACCGAGAATTCAAGACAAGATCATCAAGTCCAACTATACTATAATGCACATGAACAACTATTTTAATAGAAACACTTGTAAATCATAGGAATAATATTTCCATACATAGTGAACATTTCTAAAATTTGAGGTGGATGTGTTTTAAATATATTTCAATCATATAATTAAAAGAACATCATGAATATTTTGAATTTTTATAAATTCTCCAATAGCTGGTGTTTTCAATGTTATATAAAAAAGTTTTTAATTTTTATAAAAATAAAAAGTATATATGTGTTAACAGGCACACAATGGCCAGACTATTGTCACTCACTTTAGCTGTTGCTCCACTCGCCACAATATGAAATTCCGCCAGTTCAAACTAAACTTTCCCTACTTGTGTGTAGACTTTTGTTTTAATGTTGATGGGAGTACTATCAAATTCATTGATTAGAAAGGACATCACAAGAACACCCTCAACAAAAGGAAAGTGCAGCAAAAAGGCCGTGCAAAAAGAAAAGAAAGGAAAAGAAGCTACTCATTTTATTAAAGGAAAATGGGCAAAAAGCTGAACAACAGGAAGCCGTACCTAGGTAAACTAGGCCTAAATCACCACACGACATACAAAATATCGGTAAGGCCGGCAACATACAACACACCTGGCTGGGCACTTGAGCGTTGCCATCGCCAAATGCACCTTGCACCGGTGCATCACTCCGGTGCACCACCAGCATATTGGCCAGCCTCCTCGACATGGAAGAGGAACACATGTCCAGGGGTTCCGGGTGGCAAAACCCAAGGATTTTTGCTCTTGCGAGCGAACGAATCCAAATTTTGCTAGGCACCTCCTTCTCCTCCAAGAATGAAAGTTGGGGCTCGTGCCTCTCCCCGGCGCAGGCGTAGGTCCACCTCATTTCTGGTGGCCCTAGGGCCATGGAGGTGCGGTGGATCCTGGCAAGGGCCGGCGGAAGGGCTTCGTTTTTGTTTTTTTTTTTAATTTTGTTAGGGTTTGTGTCCTGCTCAGACAGGTGAGACGGCGGCGGCTTCCTGAAGATAGAATAAAGGTCTCCCCGCCTAGCCTCCATTCCGGCGGTGCGCATAGCATCGTTGGTGGGCGTGTGGAGGTGTGTCTTCGGCACATCTATCTTTGGTGGATTTGTTCGGATCTCGTCGTTTTTTGTCTATGTTGTGTGTTTTTGGTTTGGATCCTTTCGATCTACGTTATTCTTCATCGCCAGCGGTTGCTGTTCTTGGGTGCTGGTCCTATGGGGTCTTAGCACAGACGACGTCCTGACTGTCTGCTACAATAAGTTGTGCCCGCTTTTGGTGATGGAGATCGTCTCTGGCTCGCTTCAGTGTTTGTAGTCATCGTTAGATGATGTACAAATCTGAATATAGATTGAAAGTTTTTTTAGAAAAAGAAATGCATGCCCAAAAAAATGTAAACATATGCCGCTCTAATCCCATGAGAACCCCCCTCCCCCGCATCGGATCAATGGATTAGATGCGGATGAAAGTACGCCCACAGACACCATACTAACCACACCACTGCCGGCATCCGAGCTACCACACACCGAGTACTTGCACCACGAGGCCTAACTCCATGACGACGTTTCCAACAATAGCGCCGTCATCCCAGATCCAACTAGATGGATCTTGGTTTTCAGTACTCGCCTGTAGACTGAACCGGCCAGGGGAGAAGCGCGCGGCGGCCACCCACACTTACACGCATTGCAGATATGACACACGTCTACTCTCCATGCCAAGCATCCGACCGACAGCTTAGGGCCGCGCCCCGCCGTTCCCTGGGCTCCCTGCGTTGTTCGCCATGTGAATGTGATGTGCCACGGGTTGGGTCCATCAACCTAAGGCCAATTTCACCACGCGACCCTATCTTGTCTGGCCTTGTCCGTTTAAGGTAAAATGAATAAATCGGATGGCCCAGCGCGCGGGAGCAAACGTATTTTTGTCCGTTTTGTGTCCGCTTTCGACTCATCCACGGCCCAAGTTTGCGCCGCTTTTAGGTTGAAATGAACAACACGCGGATGCGCGGGCTGTCTGCGCGTGTTCTCCCCTGGCCCGCCCGTCGGTGGCACAGGGCGGGCCTTTTTCTATCCGCCCCTCCCTCCCTCCGGCCGCACCCCCCTCCACTCTTTCCCACTCTTCCCTTCGTTGTCGCCGCCGCCGCCGCTGCCATTGCAGCGGTGCAGTTCGGAAGTGCGCTCGCCCAGGCCCTTCCCCTCGGCGCCGCCGAGCTACCCAACCACGGCCACCTAGTTTGCGCATCCGCCGGCCGGATTTGGGGCGGATCCTGTCGGTCTTGAGCTCGCCCGGCTATGGGAGGCCGGACCGCGCCATGGACTGGCCGGGCACCTCGCCGGAAGGCCCTGGCAGGGCCACAAGGCCACATGCAGGCAGTGGCCCCTCCTCTAGCCGCTCGCATCTGCACCGTCGGTGGTCCGCCGGCAGATACACGAATGACGGTCGGCCGGGCTCGGTGCTTGCCCAAAAGCTTGTCGGCGCACCGTTGCCATTCATTAAGTGCGACCACTGCCCAAGGATGGTCGTGCGCCGCATGTCTACAACACCGGAACATCCCGGATGGGTGTTCATCAAGTGCTTAAACGATGGGGTATGTGCTCTTTTTAGCTTCGGTTTGTGCTCTAGATTTGACTAGTTGTGCTAACTTCAAATTTTATTGTGTAGCATGAATGCAAGTTTTGGTATTGGAAAGAAGAGTACATCGATATATTGATAGAGCGAAATTTAGTACATGTTCGTGCACTTTTAGCTAGCATAGAGGTTGTAAATGAGACAAATGCACTTGTTGCTAGATTAGAGGCTAGACACGAGAATAGGTGTGAGGAAGCAACATCGACTTCTGGCTTGAAGAAGAAAGGAGGATGCCAGATCGAGCCTCCTTCACAGATCAACAATGAGTGCATCGAGAAGGCCCTAACCCAACTCAAGGGAGCACTTATGAAAGTTGGGTATCTTCTAAAATGTATTCTTGTGGTTCTTGTTTTCTTTGGTCTTGTTTTATTAGTCAAAATGTGATAATGTATTTTTCATGTACCAAAAAAGAATGATGAAAAAAAGTTAAGGACTTGCAAAGAAAAATGTACGCGGATAAGATGCGGCCCGGATGCATCCGCGCATTGGGCGCATGACCACCGCATCCCAGGACAGGTCCGGACACGACTCCATTGTTCTATCCAAACGGACATAATTCGGACAAAACGAACGTCTATTTGGAATCGCGCGGTGAAGTTGGCGTAACCTGGGCTGACGAGGCCACGTACGTGAACGTGAGGGAAGATGAACAGTTCACGTACGTGCCGCTGCCGGCCGGACGCATACGGCGCGGCAGTCGCTGTGCGCTTTGCCTTCTCTTTCCGCGTCCTCGCTCCGCCTACGCCAGCGAGCCAGGCAGCCAGCGGCGACCACGCACCGGGAGTACGTACGACGTGCCCGGTGGCAGTGACCGCACTACCAGCCGCTGAGCTTGTGCAGTGCAAGGCAAGCACGGCCAAAGATGCAGTGACGACGACCGTTGTGGTTGTGGCACAAGTAACTCGGAAGATTACTCCGCACATCGATCCATCATGGCAACGTACGTACACATCCACGATCGACCTTGGTAATGGTACCCGACAAACTGAGAAGATATCGAGCGTACGCTGTCGTTGTCAATCTCGCGCACGTACGCTCCGTTGCTACTTCAGTAGTTGGTGCTCATTTCGCATATCATTATATGCACGAGCTCGTAGTGAGTGAAGTCATTGTCATACGGCCATGGGTTGGTCGTGACTGGGGTCGATCAATTATATAGAGAAAAAATAGAATTATCTTTGGTACGGAGGGATCACGTTGTCCCTTGACGTGACTGGTTTAGTAGGACCTAATCACATAGGTCAATTGCAGATCAAGCTAGGAAAGAGGGTATCATCTTTTTTTCTGTCGGAAAATGATCTTTCTGAGTCTGAGGTTTCTAAATTAGCTTTGATGGTTGACTGGTAGGGACTTGATCGATCCCCTAGGTATTTCTCTTCCGTTTTATTTTCCCGGCTACTTCAATTTCAGAAATGTTTCCGCACTTCTCGGTGTACTGTGACGGTGAGCGGACTGCGGATTAGTGTATTTCCATCGAGATGATGCATCACAAAATCCAATTTCCGAGAAGCTTTCTAGATATATAGGAGTAAACTTTATGAGAGCATCTACATGCAGACTTGGCAAATCTGACCTCTTATATGTCTACGGACGCATCCGAACACGCCTGCGGGTGCATTTAAACGGGCCCTCATATTTCCGTACCGGTATCTACATATCTTAAATTCGGACTCTCAAATTCATGAAAATACACGCACATCGTTCATACAAGTTAATGTCGCACGTAAATAGCAAATATTGGTACAAAGTATAGATAATGTTTACATAAAATTTATTTGAAGTGTCAAACTCAAGCATGGCTCCTTGGTTTTCATTATGGGACTACATGTGCTCCACAAGATCATTGAGTAGTTGCGTGTGCACCTGCTGATCTCGAAGATTCTAATGCATCCACAAAACGTTCATCAGCTGATCCGCATCTTCATCTTTCGGGATTTTAACTTGTTCTCCAGGTGCTTCGAAATCATGGGTTTGGGCTACACCATCACCCTCATTCTCGACAATCATATTGTGCAGAATAACACGACATGTCGTCAGCTGCCAAAGTTTCTGATTCCCACATCATTACAGCACTCCGCACAATTCCCCAACGAGTCTAAAGCACACCAAATGCCCTCTCCACACCCTTCCTAGCCGCTTCCTGCGTTGTTGCAAAGTGGCTATGTTTATTGCCATGTGGTTCGGATATGGTCTTCACAAACGTCGCCCACTGAGGATAGATACCATCGGCAAGATAGTATCTCATGTTGTACTCTCAGCCATTGGCGTTGTAGTTGCACGGCGGTGATTCCCCACTGCAAAGCCTCCTGAACACCGTAGACCGTTGAAGCATGTTGATGTCATTGTGAGAACGTGGCATTCCAAAAAAAAGCATGACAAATCCATAAGTCATGTGATGGCACCGCTTCTAGTATGATGGTGGCCTCTCTGGTGTGACCTTGATACATTTCTCGCAAACCTTTGGGGTAGTTCTTCCATTGCCAATGCATGCAATCAATTGATCCGAGCATTCCTGGAACCCTTTGCCTCCAATAGCCAACAACTTCTATGTGTTCTACGCATTTGGTTCTCTGAGATACTCAGGTCCAAACACCTCCACCACGGCGCTGGCAAACTTGACAGTAGTCTTCAGGCACGTGATCTCCCCCATCCTGACCATCTCACCAACGACATCTGCAGCAGTACAAAGTGCAAGCATCCTTAGAGCAGCTGTGCACTTTTGCTTGCCCGAGAAAGAGAGTTGGTCGTTGATACGTCTCAAACGTATCTATAATTTTGGATTGTTCCATGCTATTATATTATCTGTTTTGGATGTTTTCTATGCATTAATAAGTTATTTTATATTATTTTTGGGACTAGCTTATCTATAATACCTAAATAGTTTGTCCCACTATGTTATTTCTTTTGACATGCAACCTATCCACCTCATCAACTTGCCACCTCAGCATGTTTTCAATGAATTGCGTGATTCCAATTTGATAACGGAAGCAAGACTTTTTCTGCCTTCCATTACGGATGAGTCAATAAAAACCAATAAAGAGAAGCCCATCGATCCATCTCTCTGTACCTATTCTTCTTCCATATGCATCGGGGCAGCGGATCAGGGGACGCCATCAACCACAGCACCCATGCATCACCGGACGGTGCCTGGTGCTACTTCTTGAGCTTGTGTTGATTTTTCTCTTGAAGAGGAAAGGGTGATGAAACAAAGTAGAGATAAGTATTTCCCTCATTTAGAGATCCAAGGTATCAATCCAGTAGGAGGTACAAGGAAGTCTAGAATATATGCACCTGCACAAACAATCAAACACTTGCACCCAACGCGATAAAGGGATTGCCAATCCCTTCACTGTCAATTGAAAAGGTAAGATCTGATAGAGATAGATAAAACTAAACAAAAGATAAAATATTTTTGGGTTTTTTGGTTTACACTGCCTACTGGAATGGTCATCACTTGGCCGGATTTCCAAGATGCCTTTCGTGCCCGCTTCATTCCTCAGGGAATCATGGACAGGAAGAAGCGAGATTTCCGCAACCTCACCCAGGGCAACAAGACTGTAGATGCTTATCAACGGGAATTTCTGGACTTGGCACGTTATGCTGAAGAAGACATTCCAACTGATGCTCGTAAGCAAGAGAAGTTTCGTGATGGACTTCACCCTGATATCAAGCTAGCACTGCTCATTCACGACTTTGCCGACTTTGCCACCTTAGTGAACAAGGCTATTCAGGTTGAGTCTGGTCTTCAGGAACAACAGGGATCCCTTAGGCGCAGCCGTGATGCTGGCTCATCTTCGGACCCGTCAGCGCAGAAGCGTCGGATATGGATCCCCCACAGCATGTACCGCCCAACTGCACCGGCACCAAGATAGTCTTATGCCACACCTCGTCTTCCCCCTCCACCACAGAGGCAGCCCCTTCGGGCTGTACCACCCTAAGCTTCTGCTCGCAATCCCAATGATGGTCTGTGCTTCAAGTGTGGCCTTCCGGGTCACCGCTCCAGGAACTGTCCTCAGAATCAGAATCAACTGACTCTTCCTGCTGCCGGTCGTGGTAACAATCAACCCCGCAACAACAATGCCCGACCTTATGGTTGTGGGTGTAAGTGCATCTAGTGCCACCCCTAGTTGGATTTGGAGTATTGACGACAAACCTAGTTGAGGGACTAATGTGTTTGTGAGAATTGCAGGATAACACAGGTAGAAGTCCCTCATTGATTCGGTTTTCCTACCAGAGATGACCCCTAAAAATGTATGAAGACATTGAAGTCAAAGGTGGTATGTGAAGACATTCACATTGAAGACTATGACAAGAGAAGACATCGCATGAAGACTATGGAGTGCGAAGACTTAGACCTTTTGTAGTTCTTTTTCTTTTTTGTTGAGTCATAGGAACCACCGTATTGTTAAGTGGGGTCCAATAGAACCAGTCAGAATGACTAAAGTGATGCTTAACCAAAATCCTATGTCTTCGAGTGAAGACTATGAGAGCGAATCTTGTTCAGAGTTGGACAAGTCAGCTTTGCTTGTAGCCCAAGTAAAGTTGCCATGTGTGTTTGAAATCTGACCGTTGGAACACGTGTCAGTTCCTTAGTGACCTAGGGTCATTTCGGACAAATCAGGTCGGGTTGCCTAGTGGCTATAAATAGCCCACCCCCTACAACCATAAATGGTTGGCTGCTAAGAGTTAAAGTACGGCTTTTGTCGTTTGAGAGCAACCCACCTCGAAGCCTTTGAGAGAGAATTCCTTGAGAGGATAAAGCCCTAACCACCCAGAGCCAAAGAGTGTTAGGCATCACTTAAGTCTTATTGTCTGTGTGATCTGAAGACTTATTACACTTGAGGACTGTGAATCCTCCAGCTGGTTAGGCGTCGCGTTCTGAGCATCCAAGAGTCATTGTGGATCGCTGGTGAACGAAGTCTGTGAAGGTTTGGAAGTCTACCTTGAAGACTTACCAAAGTGATTGGGCGAGGACTGGGTGTCCTTAGCTCAAGGGGAATAAGGTGAAGACGAGGTCTTCTGAGTTGAATCTCAGCCTCCCTAACCAGACGTACAGTTGTCACAGCATCTGGAACTGGTCCAACAAATCATTGTCTTCAACGAGTCACTGGTTTCATCCTTCCCTTCTCTTTACTTACTGTTGGTTCTTGTGAAGTCATTGTACGATAGCATCACCATTCGACTTCACTAAGTGATTACGTGTACTGATTGGCTTCTCAATATCTTCCTACCTGATCCTTACTGCCTAGCTGCTATTAGTCATTGTGCTTTTACTTCATTGAATATGTGACTATGGTTTGCCTAGTTTAGTCTACCTTCCGCTGCATGGTAATAGGTTTATTTCTATCGTTTGTCTTCGAAACTTACATGTTTTGAAGACTTGCATAAAAATTGCCTATTCACCCCCCCCTCTATTCGATCACTAGCACTTTCAATTGGTATCAGAGCAAGGTACTCCCTTATTCTATGTGATTCGGTTTAACCACCTGGAGTTTTAGCTATGTCGACTGCAGGGATAATTAAAGTCTCCGCTGCGTGCCCCGTCTTCGATGGAACTGAATATCCCTACTGAAAGAGTAAGATGCGCATGCATCTTGAAGCCATTGATGTCGACCTATGGTATGTCGTCAAGAACGACGTTCCCAAGGCTGGAGAAGGTGTCACTACCGCTGATGTCAAGAAGTTCATTCAACTGGACTCTACTGCCAAGAATATCATCTGTGGTCATCTGACCAAAGGACAGTATGGCCGCGTGAGTGCTTTGGAAACATCTAAGCTAGTCTGGGACTGGCTATCCAAGGTCAACGAAGGCGTCTCAACCGAGAGAGATCAGAGAATCAGTGTCCTTCGCAACCTCTTCAACCACTTCAAGAGAAATAACAATGAGAATGTCCAGCTCACGTTTGATCGACTCACTGACATCACAAACGAGCTTCAAGCCCTCGGCGCTACTGAGATCACCAAGCATGAAGTCGTCAAGACACTCCTGAGATCACTTGACAGTTCGTTTGACACCCTAGCCCTGATGATTCAAGAACGTCCTGATTTCAAGACACTCGATCCGTCTGACATACTTGAGAGGCTCAACACACACGAATTTCAGCTTTCTGAGAAAAGAGACATCTACGGTCCCAACTATGGGCGAACTCGTGCCTTGAAGGCAAAGGCTGTCTCCTCATCTGAAGAAGAATCTGACAGCAATTCTGATGATCCTGAAGACATTGGAAGGGAGCTTGCTATGCTTGTGAAGAAGTTCCAAAAATTCACCAAGAAGAAAGGCCTCACAAAGTCTTCACGATCAAGCTCAAGGAATGATGAAGCTTCTGCTCATGACTACAAGAAGAGAACATGTCACAAGTGCAAGAAACCTGGCCACTACATCTCTGAGTGTCCACAGTGGGACAATGAGAACAACAAGAAGAAGAAGAGCAAGGAGTATGACTCTGGCGACAAGAAGAAGAAGAAATACTCAAAATCTTCTTCCAAGTCTTCCTCCAAGTCTTCATCACACAAGAAGAGCTCATCTGGCAAGGCACGTGCATTTGTTGGCAAGGAAATGGACTCCGAGGAGGAGTCCGCTTCTGAGGAGGCGGAGGTGGAGTCTGAGGAGGAGTCCGATTCTGGCGTTGCAAGTCTGGCTACAACATACGTTGCCAAGTCCATCTTCAACACTGAAGACAATGACTTCACCGACACCGATGCAAATGACAAGGACTACTCCGCTCCTTCCTACTGCTTCATGGCACGCGGTGCCAAGGCAAACACACACACTACTCACTATCAAACATCTAGTGACGATGACTCTGATTGTGGTTCCAAACCTAGCTACAAAACACTTGCTAAAATTGCAACTGAACAACAGAAAGCTGTGGAACACATTCAAAAACTGTTAGACAAAAGTGATGATCTGTTAGACGCTGAAATGACTCGATCTCAGTCCTTAATTGAAGACATAAAAAATCTTCACGTTAAGTATGAGGAACTTGAAAGTCGTCATGAAACGCTCTCAACAACTCATGAAAGGCTTTCCTATGATTATCTTCAAAGGAAGCAAGATCTTGAGAAATTGAGAGCGGCTCATGAAGATCTTCAAAAGGAAAACGAGTCACTTCGCGCCGAACAAATCAGTTCAGCTCAGGAAGGATTTGAACCACCATGTCTTCAATGCATTGAGCGTGATAACGCTACTTCTGTTGCTGAATGTTCTACTGCTGCTACTGTTGCAATATCTTCAACTGTTGATGTGGTAACTAACCCCTCTGCTGAGGATACCACTGCTATTGCTGATGAGAATGCTAGATTGAAGACACTGCTTGAAACAGGGATGTACAAAAGTCTCAAAGGGCATCAGACACTATGTGATGTCCTCAAAAGGCAGATCCTGAACCGAAACCCTAGGAAAGAGGGTGTTGGGTTCGAAAGGAAAATGAATGCTGATGGCTCTTACTGGAAACCTGAGCAGTACCCCAAAACCACATGGGTTGCTGCAAAGGAACCTTCAGCAGATCCATCCACCCTATCTGGCTTCACTTCTGCTAACCCCATTGTTATTGATGAATCCTTTGATGCAAACTATAAACTGTTTAAGAATCAGAATGGTGAAGTGTTTGCCAGGTATATTGGTACTAACTGCAGGAATGGACCGCTTATGAAGAAGATCTGGGTGCCGAAAAGGTGTTTGGAGAATCTCCCTGTGAATGTCATCATGACACCACAAGTGAAGAAGAAAAACCCCAGACCATAGGCTTCATACAGTCCAAAGGCTTCATACAGACAGAGGACTCACCTGAGTCACACTAACGCAAATGTTTTGCAGGGAAGCCATACTCAGGCCTATGAATATGAGAGCAGTCCATCAAACTGCCATGTTCATAAGACTAAGAACTATTCTACTTATTCTTATGAGTACTATTGTCCACCTGCAAGACTTTTTGCTGGGGCTCCAAAGCCAAAGTTCTCAGATGCTGCATTTAGACTTATTGCTTCGAAGCCACCCCTGAAGATGTGGGTGGCTAAGAAAGCTTAACTCTCTTTTGCAGGGAAAGGTCTCCAGCCGAAAACCAAAATCATCTGACACTATTGCTGGGGACCTTAAACATCTTGTAGGGCGCAAGATCAAATGCCCAAATGGTCTTATTATGTACTTTGTTCCTGAATCGCTTGCAACTTGCCCTATTAGTCCTAATTTCGATCTAAGCTTTAATAATCCACTGGTTCGTCAAATGTTTTTGCTTCACAATTCTCTTCGTGAAGCCTATCCCCCTAACTGCACTATAGGGTATGACACCAGCTGCTTCAGAATGGATTATTGATAGTGGGTGTACTAATCACATGACTGGCAAGCGAAGCCTTCTCATGGACTCAACTTTACGTCCATCTGACAAAAGTCACATCACATTTGCTCACACTGGTAAAAGCAAGGTATTGGGTCTAGGTAGAGTTGCAATCTCAAGGGATCAACACATGGATAAAGTCATGCTTGTTGAATCCCTTGGTTTCAACTTAATGTCTGTCTCAATGCTTTGCGATTTAAACATGATTGTGATGTTTGGAAAATATCGTTGCCTTGTACTAATGGAATCTGACAAGTCTCTAGTGTTTGAAGGGTATCGGAAAGATGATTTGTACGTAGTAGATTTCTCAGCAGGACCACAACTTGCAGTATGTCTTCTAGCAAAAGCTTCTGAATGCTGGCTCTGGCATCGAAGGCTAGGGCATGCTGGCATGAGGAACCTCCACACCCTTGCAAGGAAGAAGCATGTCATAGGCATCGAGGGCGTCAAGTTCAAGAAGGATCACTTATGCGGTGCCTGTGAAGCAGGAAAGATGACGAGGGCCAAGCATCCCTCGAAGACAATCATGACCACGACTCAACCCTTCGAACTGCGACACATGGATCTCTTTGGTCCCACTCATTACTCAACTCTTACTACTATTTCTTGTCTCTATGGCTTTGTCATTGTTGATGATTATTCAAGATATACTTGGGTGCATATAATCCTTTACAAGACTCAAGTGCAGGATGTCTTCAGACGCTTCGCCAATCGAGCAATGAACAACTATGGCGCCAAGATAAATCACATCAGAAGTGACAATGGCACTGAATTCAAGAACACTGACCTAGATACATATCTTGATACTTTGGGCATCACACATGAATTCTCAGCTCCGTACACGCCACAGCAGAATGACGTCGTCGAACGCAAGAACAGAACACTTATTGAGATGGCTCGGACGATGCTTGATGAATACAAGACTCCAAGAAATTCTGGCCTGAAGCCATTGACACTGCATGCCATATCATCAACCGTGTTTATCTTCACAAGCTTCTGAACAAGACATCCTATGAGCTCCTTACTAGGAAGAAGCCAAATGTCAGTTACTTCAGAGTATTTGGCGCCAGGTGCTGGATCATGGATCCACATCACACTTCAAAATTTGCACCAAAAGCACATGAGGGTTTTATGCTTCGATATGGAAAGGATTCGCACTCCTACATAGTCTTCAATCTCTTTCATTATAAAGTGGTTGAAACAGTGGATGTGCGGTTCGATGAGACTAACGACTCACAAAGAGAGCACCTGCCAAATGCGCTAGATGAAGTTCCATCCAGTGAATCAATCAAACTTATGGGAACTGGAGAAATCATACCTTCTGAATCTCAACCTGAAGAGGAACTTATCATCTCCGCACCTGATCAACCTGAAGACAATGCTCAGCCTGAAGACAATCCCTCTAACAATGACAATGATCAGCAAGAGCAAAATCTTCGTCCTGTACATCCCCGTGTTGCAAATGAAGTACAAATTGAGAGAATAATTGATAGCATCAATGCACCATGTCCACTCACTCGTTCAAGGGCAACACAGCTAGCAAATTTCTGTGGGCACTTCACATTCGTCTCAATAACTGAACCCAAGAAAGTTGAAGAAGCCTTCATGGAACCTGAATGGATTCAAGCTATGCAAGAAGAGCTTCAACAGTTTGAGCTGAATAATGTATGGGAACTACCTCTATCGTTTGTGCCACCAAAGTCATTCATCTCCTACATCCTTCCGATGAGATAGTAAGCTACCATGCTCAGATTGTTCAAAACACCGAAGCACGACTTTATGCTTTGAACGCGTTGAACGCAGCACCTCTTGAGGGAACTAAAAATATTCCAGTTGTTCGCGACTTCCTCGATGTCTTCCCAGAAGAACTTCTAGGAATACCCCCTGCCCAGGCTGTCGAGTTCGTCATCGACTTGAAACCAGGCACCGTTCCTATTGCCAAACGACACTACAAGATGCCGCCTCATGAAATCCTTGAACTTAAGGAGGAAATCGACAAATCTCTTCGCAGTGGTTTCATTCGTCCAAGTTCCTCAGCTTGGGGAGCACCTTCTCTCTTTGTAAAGAAGAAAGATGGAACGAACCGTTTGGTCCAAGACTATCGTCCTATCAACCAAGCTACAATTCAGAACAAATATCCCCTTCCTCGGATCAATGATCTATATGATCAACTGGCTGGTTCATCGATATTCTCTAAACTCGACTTGAGGTTGGGTTACCACCAGATCTGTGTTCGTGAAGAGGATATTCCAAAGACTGCTTTTGTCACTCGTTATGGTTCTTACGAGTACACCGCCATGTCTTTTGGCATGACCAATGCTCCAGCCACATTCTCTCGTCTGATGAACTACATATTCATGGATTACCTCGACAAGTTCGTCATAGTCTATCTGGATGATATCCAGGTATATTCGAAGAACAAAGAAGAACATGCTGAACATCTTTGACTTGTTCTAGAGAAGCTTCGAGAACATCAACTTTATGCCAAGTATTCCAAGTGCGAATTCTGGTTACCCGAAGTCACCTACCTTGGTCATGTCATCTCCAAGGACGATATTGCCGTCAACCCAGAGCGCGTTCAGGCTCTTCTTGACTGGACCCCTCCGAAGACTGTCAAGCAAGTCAGAAGCTTTCTCGGGCTAGCCAGCTATTGTCGCTGCTTTGTTGAGAACTTCTCCAAGATCGCCAAGCCACTGACCAATCTGCTACACAAAGGCGTTAAGTTTGATTGGACAGACAAATGTCAGGAAAGTTTCCAGGCACTCAAGGACAAGCTGACCTCTGCCCCAGTGCTTTCTCCCCCTGATTCTCGCAAGGACTTTGTCATCTATTGCGACGCTTCACGTCAAGGATTAGGTTGTGTCCTAATGCAAGAGCGCAGGGTGATTGCTTATGCCTCCGTCAAGTACGTCCTCACGAAGAGAACTACCCAGTTCAGGACCTTGAGCTTGCTGCGGTTATCTTTGTACTGAAGCTATGGCGACAATACCTTCTCGGTAATCGTTGCGAGATCTTCACCGATCATCAGAGTCTGAAGTACCTGTTCACTCAGCCAGATCTGAACCTCCGCCAGCAGCGATGGATGGAAGCTTTTGCTGACTACAACTGCGGTATATCCTATACCCCTGGTAAGGCTAATGTAATGGCCAATGCCCTGAGCCATAAGTCTTATTGCAATAATCACCTGGTCTACAAAGCTCAACCCCACCTTTATGAAGAGCTACACAAGCTGAACCTTCAACTAGTTCCACAGGGTTCTTTGAATAACCTTGTCCGGGAACCAACTCTTCTCAAGGCAATTAAGTCTGCTCAAGCCAAAGATGCTCACGTTGATTTGATGAAAAGGGATCTTGCCTTAGAGAAATCCAGAGATTTCACACTTGGTGAAGATGGAACCTTATACTTCAGAGACCGCATTGTACTACCCCGGTTCAAGCTTATGACAGAGAAGGTGATGAAAGAAGCGCATGACACCCCTCTCTCTATTCATCCGGGGAGTACCAAGATGTACTTAGACATTTGTCAGAAATATTGGTGGTCCAAGATGAAGCAAGATATTGCTCGATATATCAAAGAATGTGACGTTTGTCGTCGCGTCAACAGAAACTGGCTGGACTTCTACAACCGCTTCCGATTCTAGAATGGAAGTGGGATAAGATTCAGATGGACTTCGTCACTGGCCTTCCCAAGTCTCAGAAAGGTAACGATGCTATCTTTGTCGTCATCGACCAATTCTCGAAGGTTGCTCACTTTCTGCCAGTCAAGGAGACTATCACTGCTAGTCAATTAGCAAACTTGTATATCTCCCAAATTGTGTCACTCCACGGCATTCTGAAGAAGATTAGTTCAGACCGTGGCTGTATATTCACTTCTAAGTTCTGGGATAGTTTCCAAGAGGCAATGGGAACTCATATTACCTGGAGCACTGCTTATCATCATCAATCCCAAGGCCAAGTCGAGCGAGTCAATCAAATTCTTGAAGACATGCTTTGAGCTTGTGTTATTTCTTTTGGCAAGAAGTGGGAAGAACCTCTCCCTTATGCGGAGTTCTCTTATAAAAACAGTTTTCAAGCCAGCTTGAAGATGGCACCCTTCGAAGTGCTTTATGGACGTAAGTGCCGAACCCCTCTGAATTGGTCAGAAACTGGGGAACGGCCGCTCATTGGTCTAGACATTATTCAACAAGCTAAAGAGCAGGTTCGCATTGTCCGGGATAATCTCAAGGCGGCCCAGTCACGCCAGAAGAGCAACTATGACCGAAAACACTGGGGTTCAACTTATCAACCTGGTGAACAAGCTTATCTGCGTGTCACTCCTTTGTGAGGCACTCATCGGTTTGGAGTCAAGGGCAAGCTAGCTCCTCGCTACATTGGTCCCTTCCGCATCCTCGCCTGTCGTGGACTAGTGGATTATCAATTGGAGTTGCCACCTCAGTTCTCTCACATCCATGATGTCTTCCACGTGTTGCAACTTCGCCGATGCTTCAAGGATCCGGAACGTGAAGTGGATCCGGAACTGATTGAAGTGCAAGATGATCTCACATACAAGGAGCATCCGATCTGCATTCTTGAAGAAGCTGAACGTCGAACACGCGAGAAGTTTACTAGTTCCTCAAAGTGCAATGGTCAAATCATTCTAAAGATGAAGCCACTTGGGAACGCGAGGATAACCTCCGTGCTGAATACCCCGACCTGTTCCCTTCTACCTCTTAATTCTTGGGACGATAATTTCTTTTAGAGGAGGAGAGTTGTAACACCCCGGTGTAATGATGCTACAGTAATCCCTGGGGTTAAGTTAATCATTTTGCTAAACAAGTGTTTGATCATCATTGTCTCCTCTCTCTTTCAAATTTCAGTTGAATTCATTTTCAAATTATGAGTGAAATTCAAAATGCTCAAACATGAAAACTAAAATGTTCATCATGCGTAAAATATTCTCCTGGTAATATTGGTGGTGAACCAACATTTTGCAAAATGCCTAAGTGACCTAAAGTAGCTAAAACAGAAAAGGTTTTTTTAAAGAAAAGGAAAAAAGAAGAAGTGAGGGAGAGAGAACCCCACCAAGCCCCCTGGGCCTTGTCCCATCCGTACCAACCGGCCCAACCCACCAGGCCGGCCCACCTCTCCCTCTTTATCCCCCCACCCCCACCGAACCCTAACCCCGCTACCCACTCCTCCCTCTGCCCCCTCACTGACACAGATCGGGATCAGGGGCACCCGAGCACCGCCGCACCAACTGCGACGACCGCGCGGCCTCGTGCCCCATCATCGGTGCCCACCCCGGCGCCGCCCCATCGCCTCCCTCCCCGATGCCACCTCTCGGTGCCGCCCTGGTCCCGTCGCCGACCACCGCCCCGACCCCGTCGTTGATGTCCATCGCCTGACGCCGCCTGGACCCCGCCGAACACCTCCTCGACTTGCCGTCATCCTCCTCTTCCTCGCGCCCGCTGCCATCCCCCTACATAGGACAGTGAGGCTGCGGCCTCCCCATTTTTCCCATGCGGCCTCCACCGCCGTGTCGACCCTGCACCGTTCACGCGCATGCCGCGAGCCGCGTTGCCTGCCGCCTGCTGTGATGCGCTGCTGTCGCGTACCCGGCATGCCTCGCGCGCGTCCCCGGCTGCCGTTCAAGCCCTGGCCGCGCCTGCCGCTGGCGACCACGCCTCGCGCATACCCGCTCCCGGCTGGCCCCACTGCTCGCTCTGGCCGCCCTCCCTCCGCCTTGCTGCTGCTGCTACGGACGGCTACCACGCCGGCCGGCGTCCGACGGCGCCCCGAGCCACGTGCGCCCCGCAAGCCGCAGCCGCCCCTGCGTCATGGTCGCCTCGCCCCGCTCCTCCAGCTGCTCACCCCCTGCGTCGCCTCCCCCTGTCGCGGCCGGCCGACGAGCCACACCGCCGACCAGGCGCCCGGCGCTGGCGCCCCGCGCACACACGCCCGTGCCCCATTCGGGCGAGCGCCCCCGCCCATGCCCGTTACCACGCGCCCGCCCCGGTCGGCCTCCTAGGCCACTGCCATGTGGGGCCCGATGCCCCTGGGTCACTGACGTAGGGGCCCCACACCCCTAAAACGAAAATAAAAAAATAGGAAAGAAGAAAATGAAAACGTAATTAATAAAATTATTAATTAATTAATTAATTAGTAAATTAATTAAGTTAATTAATCCCGTTTAAATTAATCTAATTAATTAGTTAATTTAATTAAATAGTAATTAATTAGCTAAACCCTAATTAAACTAAATAGTGCATGACATGCAGGACTCACACATAGTTGTTTGCTAACGTCAGCATGATGTCATGCTGACGTCATCATTTACTATTCTGGATAATTTTGAAATAAATAATGAAATTCCAGAAATTAATAAAAACTTTAGAAAATCATATTAAATAAACCGTAGCTCGGATCGAAAAACTTTATACATGAAAGTTGCTCAGAACGACGAGACGAACCCGAATACGCTACCCACATACATGTCAGATGCCTCTAACTGTCTGAACATGGAACATTCCCCCCTCCGGTCATCTGTTTGACATAGGTCCGGAACCGGGAAAACATTCCCGGTTGAATTCCACCTTCACCTATTTCGTGTAGCCATACGTTAGGTCACACCCGACACATCTTATTGCCATGTTATGCCTTGTGATGCATTGTTTGCTTTGTATTGACTGTTTCTTTCCCCTCTTCTCTCTGGTAGACCTCGAGACCGATGCAGTCCTTGTGATCGACTACGTCAACGATGACCCCTCCTTGCCAGAACAACCAGGCAAGCAAACCCTCCTTGAGCATTCCGATATCGCCCATTTCTTTCCCTCTCATGCTTGCATTAGAACTGAAGGAAATATGCCCTAGAGGCAATAATAAAGTTATTATTTATTTCCTTATATCATGATAAATGTTTATTATTCATGCTAGAATTGTATTAACCGGAAACATTATACATGTGTGAATACATAGACAAACAGAGTGTCACTAGTATGCCTCTACTGGACTAGCTCGTTAATCAAAGATGGTTATGTTTCCTAACCATAGACATGAGTTGTCATTTGATTAACGGGATCACATCATTAGGAGAATGAAGTGATTGACTTGACCCATTTCGTTAGCTTAGCACTTGATCGTTTAGTTTGTTGCTATTGCTTTCTTCATGACTTATACATGTTCCTATGACTATGAGATTATGCAACTCCCGTTTACCGGAGGAACACTTTGTGTGCCATCAAACATCACAACGTAACTGGGTGATTATAAAGGTGCTCTACAGGTGTCTCCGAAGGTACTTGTTGGGTTGGCGTATTTCGAGATTAGGATTTGTCACTCCGATTGTCGGAGAGGTATCTCTGGGCCCACTCGGTAATGCACATCACTATAAGCCTTGCAAGCATTGCAACTAATGAGTTAATTGCAGGATGATGTATTACGAAATGAGTAAAGAGACTTGCCGGTAACGAGATTGAACTAGGTATTGAGATACTGACGATCGAATCTCGGGCAAGTAACATACCGATGACAAAGGGAACAATGTATGTTGTTATGTGGTTTGACCGATAAAGATCTTCGTAGAATATGTGGAAGCCAATATGAGCATCCAGGTTCCGCTATTGGTTATTGACCAGAGATGTGTCTCGGTCATATCTACATTGTTCTCGAACCCGTAGGGTCCGCACGCTTAAGGTTTCGATGACAGTTATATTATG
Source organism: Triticum aestivum (assembly GCF_018294505.1). Lineage (NCBI taxonomy): Eukaryota > Viridiplantae > Streptophyta > Magnoliopsida > Poales > Poaceae > Triticum > Triticum aestivum. The sequence goes on from NC_057812.1 coordinate 686,038,484, forward strand.
AGTTTATGAGTTTTGATGTACCGAAGGAGTTCGGAGTCCCGGATGAGATCGGGGACATGACGAGGAGTCTCAAAATGGTCGAGACGTAAAGATCGATATATTGGATGACTATATTCGGACATCGGAAAGGTTCCGAGTGATTCGGGTATTTTTCGGAGTACTGTAGAGTTACGGGAATTCGCCGGGGAGTATATGGGCCTTATTGGGCCATACGGCAATAGAGGAGAGAGGCCAAAAGGAAGGAGGCACGCGCCCCCCCTCTGGTCCGAATTGGACAAGGGGTGCAGCCTCATTTTCCTTGTTCCTCTCCCCCTCTTTCCTTCTCTCGTACTCCAACAAGGGAAGGAGGAGTCCTACTCCCGGTGGGAGTAGGACTCCCCCCTTAGCGCGCCCTCCTCCTAGGATGGTCGCCTCCCCCCTTGCTCCTTTATATACGGGGGCAGGGGGCACCCCATAGACACAACAATTGATCATTGATCTCTTAGCCGTGTGCGGTGCCCCCCTCCACCATAATCCTCGATAATATTGTAGTGGTGCTTAGGCGAAGCCCTGCGACGGTAGAACATCAAGATCGTCACCACGCCGTCGTGCTGACGGAACTCTTCCCCGACATTCTGCTGGATCGGAGTCCGGGGATCGTCATCAAGCTGAACATGTGCTAGAACTCGGAGGTGCCGTAGTTTCGGTGCTTGATCGGTCGGGCCGTGAAGACGTACGACTACATCAACCGCGTTGTTATAACGCTTCCGCTTTCGGTCTACGAGGGTACGTAGACAACACTCTCCCATCTCGTTGCTATGCATCACCATGATCTTGCGTGTGCGTAGGAAATTTTTGAAATTACTACGTTCCCCAACAAGAACTGCTACTGCTTTATGTATGATCCTACTCTCATGCATAGCCTGTTGTTGTTACCTGCTTTCATACATTACCTGCTTATCCTAAACTGCTTAGTATAGGTTGGTTAGAGATCCATCAGTGACCCCCACCTTGTCCTAATTGCCCCGCTTTTTGTTTGATGACTCGATCAACATGATCGATGTCCAGGCCCCGACACCGCACATCACCCCCCTAGTTGTATGACTCTACAGAGTTACCATCGAGTGCCGAGGGTGGAACCTCTTACATCACTCCTGATGAGATCCCTGTAGTGTAGCTATACGGTCGAGGTCATCGAGGGTGATTTCGTCCTTAACCACTTCCATTACAGCTCTATCGTGCGACCCCTCAAGTGTGAACCTCGAGGGTGGATCCTCTTATGTTCACCTTGATGATAACATCGAGTGGAATTCACCGAGGGTGATTCCTCGGGTTTTCCCCTTGGTGTTAGACACATAGTTACTATGGTTACTATGACTTTACACTGAGCCATGTTACTAAAGACGGGTCGGCCCTGAGGGGTACCCGCGCGAGCTTAATAGCGAGTGATGTGGAGTCGGGTTGACCTGGAAGGTGCCCGCGAGATAGTTACGAGGCGTGGCCGGGCATTCTTAGCCCTTGCCGCAAGTACTCGAGACAGGGCGATGGGGTCACATCGATCGTGAGTCTCTGCTTGTTACCGCGTGCTCCTAATCCATTACGATTTGGATATTTGATCCGAGGGGCCTCTGGGCTGATAGCACTAACCATCACATGGGCATTGTATGGGCGTTCTGCATCGTATGCATCAGCCGAAGCTTAATAGGCGTCAGCGATTGAGCGGCGCGCGCCGGGCTAGACTGCGTAAGCTCCTGCCTTGTTGAAGGAGGTAGGTAGGTCTGCTCACTGGCCGCGTACGCAACATGCAGGAGTTCCCGGGGAGATGGCCCATGACCCCCTGGGGGCATAGGCTTAGTCCGGCATGCTGACCTCTTTATTAAGCCTAGGTCGGGTTGTGGCGTATTGTTTGGCCGAGGCCGGGCATGACCAGGTGAAGTGTGTCTGGCCGGAGTTAATCGAGCATGGTGGGTAAGTTGGTGCACCCCTGCAGGGAAGAAAACATCTATCGATAGCCTATCCTATGGTAACGGACACTTGGAGTTGTATCCCAATCGATACAACTAGAACTGGATACTTGTGATAAGAACTGGTTGGTGATGAGAATTGGATTGTGATGATAACTGGATAGTATGGCTCTGGGATTGCTCTCTCGCATGGAGTCGAGAAAGGATGTCTGGCCGAGGTTGCTAACACTTCTACTACTTTACTTTATGGTACTCTACTCCCTCCTGTTGCTGCAAGTTGGTGGTTTCCAGAAGATGCTAGTCTTCGATAGGCTAGGCCTTCCCCTTCTCTTCTGGCATTCTGCAGTTCAGTCCACATATACTACCCTTTTCATTGATACCGATGGATATGTAGTGTAGATCCTTGCTTGCGAGTACTTTGGATGAGTACTCATGGTTGCTTTGCTCCTCCTTTTCCCCCTTTCTTCTTTCCGGTTGATGCAACCAGATGTCGGAGCCCAGGAGCCAGATGCCACCGTCGATGCCTACTACTACATGGAGACCGTCGACGACCAGGAGTAGTTAGGAAGCTCCCAGGTAGGAGGCCTTGCCTTTTCGATCGTTGTTGCTGTTGTGCTAGCCTTCTTAAGGAAAACTTGTTTAACTTATGTCTGTACTCAGATATTGTTGACTCTTGTGTATTCAAGCTTATGTATTCGAGCCCTCGAGGCCCCTGGCTTGTAATATAAAGCTTGTATTATTTTTCATTTGTGTCTAGAGTTGTGTTGTGATATCTTTCCGTGAGTTCTTGATCTTGATCGTACACATTTGCGTGTATGATTAGTGTACGATTGAATCGAGGGTGTCACAAGTTGGTATCAGAGCCGACTGCCTGCTGGTAGCCCCCTTTCCAACTCCTTGGCCGAAGTTGAGTCTAGTCACTACAAAAAAACTTTTACTAACATGGTTGTGTGTCTTACGGGCCCATGTCGCCATATGGGTGGTATTAGGATCTTTTACTCCTCGATCTTTACTCTGGGATTCTGATCTCTCTTCCATTCAGGTTAATGAATTTACTAACTCTAACATTAGGATCCCATGACCACATTCACCCCAAAGTTGGATAAGCCATAGTTATTCCTTAGAATAGTATTTTGAGTAGTGCACACACTGTCATGTTGACTACTAAGTGGTATCCATTGTACCTCTGTCTTTATGCATGTTTCATCATGAATGATCCTTGTCTTTGCAAATGCTCAATGCTGAACTACCCCATGTTACATGTTAGCAGGATGGTTAGGCCTGGTCGTGGCCGTGGTGCCAACAATCCACCATCGCCCGAATTCTTTGCTGGAATGATGCAATAATTTGAGCTGAACCGCCAATTCATGGAAGGAATGATGATTCAGTTTCCTCGTCCGAACATGAATCAACAGCCAATCCTAGTAACTCTGCAGGACTTCATGTGTCTCAACCCAACTATTTACCGCAGCTCAACTCAACTCCTTGATGCTGATGACTAGCTACGCGAAATCACGTATGAAATGGAGTCTGCTAGTGTGGCCCCTCCTAGCTATGTCACATTTGCATCTTTCTTTCTGAAGGGTCCCGCTACTCAATGGTGGGACAGCCACATGCGTACACTGCCTACTGGAATGGTCATCACTTGGCCGGATTTCCAAGCCGCCTTTCGTGCCCGCTTAATTCCTCAGGGAATCATGGGCATGAAGAAGCGAGATTTCCGCAACCTCACCCAAGGCAACAAGATTGTAGATGCTTATCAGCGGGAATTTCTAGACTTGGCACGTTATGCTGAAGAAGACATTTCAACTGATGCTCGTCAGCAAGAGAAGTTTCGTGATGGACTTCACCCTGATATCAAGCTAGCACTGCTCATTCGCGACTTTGCCGACTTTGCCACCTTGGTGAACAAGGCTATTCAGGTTGAGACTGGTCTTCAGGAACACCAGGGATCCCTTAGGCGCAGCCGTGATGTTGGCTCATCTTCGGGCCCGTCAGCGCAGAAGCGTGGATATGGATCCCCCACAGCATGTACCGCCCAACTACACCGGCACCAAGATAGTCTTATGCTGCACCTCGTCTTCCCCCTCCACCGCAGAGGCAGCCCCTTCGGGCTGTACCACCCCAAGCTTCTGCTCGCAACCCCAATGATGGTCTGTGCTTCAAGTGTGGCCTTCCGGGTCACCGCTCCAAGAACTGTCCTCAGAATCAGAATCAATTAGCTCTTCCTTCTTTCGGTCGTGGTAACAGTCAACCCCGCAACAACAATGCCCGACCTTATGGTCGTGGGGAGGCTAACAACATTGAACTGAATGAAGCTCAAGACCAGCCTGCCACTATGATGGGTACTCTTCTCATTAATTCAGTATCGACTTCTGTTTTATTCGATTCAGGAGCATCACATTCATTTATGTCAGAAAAGTTTGCATACACACTCGACATTCGATGCAAGCCCATGAACACTCCGATAGTGGTATGCACCCCTGCAGGCCAATGTCAAACTACCATGATTGGTCGCGACATTCCGTTGAGATTGAAGGGTTGGAATTCCTTGTTTCTCCCATTATTCTGGAGTCTTCCAACATTGACCTCATTCTGGGAATGGAATGGTTGAAAGCACATACTGCCTCTATTGTTTGTGCCACCAAAGTCGTTCATCTCCTACATCCTTCCGATGAGATAGTAAGCTACCATGCTTAGATTGTTCAAAACGCCGAAGCACGACTTTATGCTTTGAACGCGTTGAACGCAGCACCTCTTGAGGGAATTGAAAATATTCCAGTTGTTCGCGACTTCCTTGTTGTCTTCCCAGAAGAACTTCCAGGAATACCCCCTGCCCGGGCTATCGAGTTCGTCATCGACTTGAAACCAGGCACCGTTCCTATCGCTAAATGACCCTACAAGATGCCGCCTCACGAACTCCTTGAACTTAAGGAGGAAATCGACAAATCTCTTCACAGTGGTTTCATTCATCCAAGTTCCTCAGCTTGGGGAGCACCTTCTCTCTTTGTAAAGAAGAAAGATGGAACGAACCGTTTGGTCCAAGAATATCGTCCTATCAACCAAGCTACAATTCAGAACAAATATCCCCTTCCTCGGATCAATGATATGTATGATCAACTGGCTGGTTCATCGATATTCTCTAAACTCGACTTGAGGTTGGGTTACCACCAGATCTGTGTTCGTGAAGAGGATATTCCAAAGACCGCATTCGTCACTCGTTATGGTTCTTACGAGTACACCGTCATGTCTTTTGGCTTGACCAATGCTCCAGCCACATTCTCTCGTCTGATGAACTACATATTCATGGATTACCTCAACAAGTTCGTCGTAGTCTATCTGGATGATATTGTGGTATATTCGAAGAACAAAGAAGAACATGATGAACATCTTCGACTTGTTCTAGAGAAGCTTCAAGAACATCAACTTTATGCCAAGTATTCCAAGTGCGAATTCTGGTTACCCGAAGTCACCTACCTTGGTCATGTCATCTCCAAGGACGGTATTGCCGTCAACCCAGAGCGCGTTCAGGCTATTCTTGACTGGACCCCTCCGAAGACTGTCAAGCAAGTCAGAAGCTTTCTCGGGCTAGCCAGCAATTGTCGCCGCTTTCTCGAGAACTTCTCCAAGATCGCCAAGCCACTGACCAATCTGCTACACAAAGGCATTAAGTTTGATTGGACAGACAAATGTCAGGAATTTTCCAGGCACTCAAGGACAAGTTGACCTCTGCCCCAGTGCTTGCTCCCCCTGATTCTCACAAGGAATTTGTCATCTATTGCGACGCTTCACGTCAAGGATTAGGTTGTGTCCTAATGCAAGAGCGCAGGGTGATTGCTTATGCCTCCCATCAAGTATGTCCTCACGAAGAGAACTACCCAGTTCATGACCTTGAGCTTGCTGCGGTTATCTTTGCACTGACGCTATGGCGACAATACCTTCTCGGTAATCGTTGCGAGATCTTCACCGATCATCAGAGTTTGAAGTACATGTTCACTCAGCCAGATCTGAACCTCCGTCAGCAGCGATGGATGGAAGCTATTGCTGACTACAACTGCGGTATATCCTATACCCCTTGTAAGGCTAATGTAATGGACGATGCCTTGAGCCGTAAGTCTTATTGCAATAATCACCTGGTCTACAAAGCTCAACCCTGCCTTTATGAAGAGCTACGCAAGCTGAACCTTCAACTAGTTCCACAGGGTTCTCTGAATAACCTTGTTCCGGAACCAAGTCTTCTCAAGGCAATTAAGTCTGCTCAAGCCAAAGATGCTCATGTTGATTTGATGAAAAGGGATCTTGCCTTAGAGAAATCCAGAGATTTCTCACTTGGTGAAGATGGAACCTTATACTTCAGAGACCGCATTGTAGTACCCCGGTTCGAGCTTATGACAGAGAAGCTGATGAAAGAAGCGCATGACACCCCTCTCTCTATTCATCCGGGGAGTACCAAGATGTACTTAGACATTCGTCAGAAATATTGGTGGTCCAAGATGAAGCAAGATATTGCTCGATATGTCGAAGAATGTATCGTTTGTCATCGCGTCAAAGTAGAACATCAGAAACCGGCTGGACTTCTACAACCGCTTCCGATTCCAGAATGGAAGTGGGATAAGATTCAGATGGACTTCGTCACTGGCCTTCCCAAGTCTCAGAAAGGTAACGATGCTATCTTAGTCGTCATCGACCAATTCTCGAAGGTTGCTCACTTTCTGCCAATCAAGGAGACTATCACTGCTAGTCAATTAGCAAACTTGTATATCTCCCGAATTGCGTCACTCCATGGCATTCTGAAGAAGATCAGTTCAGACCGTGGCAGTATATTCACTTCTAAGTTCTGGGATAGTTTCCAAGAGGCAATGGGAACTTATATTACCTGGAGCACTTCATATCATTCCCAGTCCCAAGGCCATGTCAAGCGAGTCAATCAAATTCTTGAAGACATGCTTCGAGCTTGTGTTATTTCTTTTGGCAAGAAGTGGGAAGAATCTCTCCCTTATGCGGAGTTCTCTTATAACAACAGTTATCAAGCCAGCTTGAAGATGGCACCCTTCGAAGTGCTTTATGGATGTAAGTGCCGAACCCCTCTGAATTGGTCAAAAACTAGGGAACGGCCGCTCATTGGTCCAGACATTATTCAACAAGCTGAATAGCAGGTTCGCATTGTCCGGGATAATATCAAGGCAGCCCAGTCCCGCCAGAAGAGCAACTATGACCGAAAACACTAGGGTTCAACTTATCAACCTGGTGAACAAGCTTATCTGCGTGTCACTCCTTTGAGAGGCACTCATTGGTTTGGAGTCAAGGGCAAGCTAGCTCCGCGCTACATTGGTCCCTTCTGCATCCTTGTCTGTCGTGGACTGGTGGCTTATCAAATGGAGTTTCCAGCTTAGTTCTCTCACATCCATGATGTCTTCCACGTGTCGCAACTTCGCCGATGCTTCAAGGATCCGGAACATGAAGATGATCCAGAACTGATTGAAGTGCAAGATTATCTCACATACAAGGAGCATCCGATCTGCATTCTTGAAGAAGCTGAATGTCGAACACGCGAGAAGTTTACCAAGTTCCTCAGAGTGCAATGGTCAAATCATTCTAAAGATGAAGCCACTTGGGAACGCGAGGATAACCTCCGTGCTGAATACCCCGACCTGTTCCCTTCTACCTCTTAATTCTCGGGATGAGAATTTCTTTTAGAGGAGGAGAGTTGTAACACCCCGGTGTAATGATGCTACAGTAACCCCTGGGGTTAAGTTAATCATTTTGCTAAACAAGTGTTTGATCATCATTGTCTCCTCTCTCTTTCAAATTTCAGTTGAATTCATTTTCAAATTACGAGTGAAATTCAAAATGCCCAAACATGAAAACTAAAATGTTCATCATGCGTAAAATATTCTCCTGGTAATATTTGTGGTGAACCAACATTTTGCAAAATGCCTAAGTGGCCTAAAGTAGCTAAAATAGAAAAGCTTTTTTTAAAAAAAAGAAAAGGAAAAAAAGAAGAAGTGAGGGAGAGAGAACCCCACCAAGCCCCCTGGGCCTTGTCCCATCCGGACCAACCGGCCCAACCCACCAGGCCGGCCCACCTCTCCCTCCTTATCCCCCACCCACACCGAACCCTAACCCCGCTACCCACTCCTCCCGCTACCCCCTCCCTGATCCAGATCGGGATCAGGGGCACCCGAGCACCGCCGCACCAACTGCGACGACTGTGCGGCCTCGTGCCCCGTCGCCGGTGCCCACCCCGGCGCCGCCCCATCGCCTCCCTCCACGACGCCACCTCCCGGTGCCGCCCTGGTCCCATCGCCGACCTCCGCCCCGACCCCGTCGTTGATGTCCACCGCCCGACGCCGCCTGGACCTCGCCAAACACCTCCTCGACTTGCCATCATCCTCCTCTTCCTCACACCCGCTACCATCCCCTTGCATAGGACGGTGAGGCTGCGGCCTCCCCCTTTTTCCCCTGCGCCTCCACCATCGCGCCGACCCTGCACCGTTCGCTTGCACGCCGTGCGCCGCGTTACCTGCCGCCTGTTGTGCTGCGCTGCTGCCACACCTAGCCCGCCTCGCGTGCGTCCCCTGCCGCCCGTTCACGCACTGACCATGGGGCCAGTCATGCCTGCCGCTGGAGACCACACCCCGCGCATACCCGCTCCCGGCTGGCCCCACTGCTCGCTCCGGCCGCCCTCCCTCCGCCTTGCTACTGCTGCTACGGCCGACTACCGCGCCCGACGGCGCCCCGCGCCCCGCGAGCCGTGGCTGCCCCTGCGCCACGGTCGCCCCGCCCCACTCCTCCACCTGCTCACCCCCTGCGTCGCCTCCCCCTGTCGCGGCTGGCCGGCGAGCCGCACCGCTGACCAGGCGCCCGGCGCTGGCGCCCCGCGCACACACGCCCGTGCCCCATTTGGGCGAGCGCCCGTGCCCATGCCTGTTACCACGCGCCCGCCCCGGTCGGCCTCCTGGGCCACTGTTGGGTGGGGCCCGATGCCCCTAGGCCGCTGATGTAGGGGCCCCACACCTCTAAAACGAAAATAAAAAAATAGGAAAGAAGAAAATGAAAATGTAATTAATAAAATTATTAATTACTTAATTAATTAATTAGTAAAATAATCAAGTTAATTAATCATGTTTAAATTAATCTAATTAATTAGTTAATTTAATTAAACAGTAATTAATTAGCTAAACCCTAATTAAACTAAACAGTGTATGACATGCGGGACCCACACGTAGTTGACCTAGTCAACTGCACAGTTGACTGCTGACGTTAGCATGATGTCATGCTGACATCATCATTTACTATTCTGGATAATGTTGAAATAAATAATTAAATTCAAGAAATTAATAAAAACTTTAGAAAATCATATTAAATAAACCGTAGCTCGGATCGAAAAACTTTATACATGAAAGTTGCTCATAACGACGAGACGAACCCGAGTATGCTACCCACATACATGTCAGATGCCTCTAACTATCTGAACATGGAACATTCCCCCTCCGGTCATCTGTCTGACATAGGTCCAGAACCGCGAAAACATTCCCGGTTGAATTCCCCCTTCACCTATTTCGTGTAGCCATACGTTAGGTCACACCTGGCACATCTTATTGCCATGTTATGCCTTGTGATGCATTGTTTGCTCTGTATTTACTGTTTCTTCCCCCTCTTCTCTCCGGTAGACATCGAGACTGATGCAACCCCTGTGATTGACTACGTCCACGACGACCCCTCCTTGCCAGAACAACCAGGCAAGCAAACCCTCCTTGAGCATTCCGATATCGCCCATTTCTTTCCCTCTCATGCTTGCATTAAAACTGCTACTGCTTTATGGATGATCCTACTCTGATGCATAGCCTGTTGTTGTTACCTGCTTTCATACCTTACCTGCTTATCCTGAACTGCTTAGTATAGGTTGGTTAGAGATCAATCAGTGACCCCCACCTTGTCCCGGTTGCCCCGCTTTATGTTCGATGACTCGATCAACATGATCGATGTCCAGGCCCCAACACCGCACATCACCCCCCTAGTTGTATGACTCTACAGAGTTACCATCGAGTGCCGAGGGTGGAACCTCTTACATCACTCCTGATGAGATCCCTGTAGTGTAGCTATACGGTCGAGGTCATCGAGGGTGATTTCCTCCGTAACCACTTCCGCTATGGCTCTGTCGTGCGACCCCTCAAGTGTGAACCTCAAGGGTGGATCCTCTTATATTCACCTTGATGATGACATCGAGTGGAATTCACAGGGGGTGATTCCTCGGGTTTTCCCCTTGGTGTTAGACACACAGTTACTATGGTTACTATGACTTTACACTGAGCCATGTTACTAAAGACGGGTCGGCCCTGAGGGGTACCCGCACGAGCTTAATAGCGGGTGATGTGGAGTCGGGTTGACCTGGAAGGTGCTCGCGAGATAGTTACGAGGCGTGGTCGGGCATTCTTAGCCCTTGCCGCAAGTACTCGAGACGGGGCGACGGGGTCACATCGATCATGAGTCTCTGCTCGTTACCGCGTGCTCCTAATCCATTACGATTTGGATATTTGATCTGAGGCGCCTCTGGATTGATAGCACTAACCATCACGTGGGCATTGGATGGGCGTTCTGCGTCGTATGCATCAGCCGAAGCTTAGCAGACGTCAGCGATTGAGCGGCGCGCGCCGGGCTGGACTACGTAAGCTCCTGCCTTGTTGAAGGAGGTAGGTAGGTCTGCTCACCGGCCGCGTACTCATCGTGCAATAGTTCCTGGGGAGATGGCCCATGACCCCCTAGGGGAATAGGCTTAGTTTGGCGTGCTGACCTCTCTATTAAGCCTAGGTCGGGTTGCGGCATATTGTTTGGCCGAGGCCGGGCATGAACCAGTAAAGTGTGTTCGGCCGGAGTTAATTGAGCATGGTGGGTAAGTTGGTGCACCCCTGCAGGGAAGAAAACATCTATCGATAGCCTGTCCTACGGTAACGGACACCTGGAGTTGTATCCCGATCGATACAACTAGAAATGGATACTTGTGATGAGAACTGGTTGGTGATGAGAATTGGATTTTGATGATAACTGGATAGTATGGGTCTGGGATTGCTTTCTTGCAGGGAGTCGAGAAAGGATCTATGGCCGAGGTTGATAACACTTCTACTACTTTACTTTATGCTACTCTACTCCCTCCTGTTGCTGCAAGTTGGTGGTTTCCAGAAGATGCTAGTCTTCGATAGGCTAGGCTTTCCCCTTCTCTTCTGGCATTCTACAGTTAAGTCGACATATACTACCCTTTTCATTGATACCGATGCATATGTAGTGTAGATCCTTGCTTGTGAGTACTTTGGATGAGTACTCAAGGTTGCTTTGCTCCTCCTTTTCCCCCTTTCTTCATTTCGGTTGATGCAACCAGATGTCAGAGCCCAGGAGCCAGATGCCACCGTCGATGCCTACTACTACGTGGAGACGCTGACGACCAGGAGTAGTTAGGAGGCTCCCAGGCAGGAGGCCTTGCCTTTTCGATCGTTGTTGCTGTTGTGCTAGCCTTCTTAAGGAAAACTTGTGTAACTTATGTCTGTACTCAGATATTGTTGCTTCCGCCGACTCTTGTGTATTCAAGCTTATGTATTCGCGCCCTCGAGGCCCCTGGCTTGTAATATAAAGCTTGTGTTATTTTTAATTTGTGTCTAGAGTTGTGTTGTAATATCTTCCCGTGAGTCCTTGATCTTGATCGTACACATTTGCGTGTATGATTAGTGTACGATTGAATCGAGGGTGTCACACAAGAGCACCACTCTCTTGTTGCCTCATGTCTTGGCGGCAGAGGAGCTAACCACAATGGATACAACGACAACTGCTACTATAGTGGAAGAGGCAACGACAGCTATGGAGGCGAGGGAAGCGCCCATGGATGCTAAAAGTGAGGGACCGCATCCATGCAACGGTGGTGGTGGAGGCTATAGTGGTGGTGGTCATGGCAGCGGTGATGGCGCTGGTGGCGGCCGTGGTTGCTGCAACTTCAGGAAGGGGGGCAAATGTCAAGGGATTGCCCTAGGTACTTCGCCATCCCTTGGATGAGAACCCTGTGTTGCCTTTTAAATCATCATTTCCTTCCTTATTATGCAGCAATTCATGGATGGATCCAGCCTGATCGACAAAAGTTGTAATGTTCCTTGCTCAGATCGTAGGAAAAAGGAAGATGTGTCATGAAGGCTATATATGGACGGATCCATGTCATGAAATTTTGAGTGATTTATCTTCCAAGTATTTTTGTTTCCGTGTTTGATCTATCCATCTATTATGAAGCGAATCCTGCTCAACAAATGGAGAAGAAACGTATCCCAGTTACCTCACCTCCTTTTGCCTTTTCGGTGGGTAAGCAAACCTTCTCTCTCTCTCTCTCTCTCTCTCTCTCTCTCTCTCTCTCGCTCTCTCTCTCTCAGAGTTACCCACAAATATTCTTGGGAGAAGTTATTGTTTACCTTTTATTTTCGCAGCAATGGCACAACTCTCCGGCTGCAGTGGCTTGCAAACTAAAAACCCCAAATCTTCCTCATGTTTGATTGTGCAGATGTATTAATCTATGGGCAAGATCTTTGGTGAAAATGGTACCGCAGATTACGTTGAAAATAAATCTAGGTACTTTTTATGCTCAACTTCTGTGTCTTTTGGAACTATGATGCAATCATTGATAACAGATTCATTAGTTTTTTGGTAAAAAAACAGATTCATTAGTTCATATAGAATTTCATAATTTGCAATTTTTTCAAAGAAGGAATTCAACAAGTTTATGATCCATATTTATCTTTTTAGAAGTTATCTATAAGGCATCATATAAAAAATAATATCGAGTGTCCCTTCTTGATAGGTATGATATATTTCTATCTTCATAATATTTAGCTTTATATATATTGAACGACCTGTGCTGCCATAATTCATTATTTAGCTAAGTTTTTTAGACAAGCTTTGCTCTATACTTCTATTATTATTGCCTGTCCTCTTGGCAAATTCTTTTCTAATGGCTATCAACAAGTTGTTTGATGAGATGATGAAGTAGGTGAGTGATCTTGCTTAAGTATATATAACTGTCGCATTCCTTTGTTTTTCTAAGTCTGATGCATACATCAAAGAAACATGTGGTTTTAAAAGTTTCTGCCTTGGCACTAAATATAATGACACACTACTAAGCGACCCCATAGCTTATTCGCAGTAACATATATAGGTGAAGCACACATTGTCACAGACAAGGTACATGGTGTATTTTTTGTATGTGCGTCGTCAGGACAATATTTTTTTTTGCTTTATAATATTTGTTGTATATATTTTTTATCGTAAGATTTAGAGTAATATCTCCCCATGCAACAGATTATGCAAATTAAATTGATCTTTATGTATGGAGTTTGGTTATCCCATTCAAGTCATTTTAATGTTCACATCCTTTTTGTATATGTATATCATCTTTGTTGCAATATGTCAAAATTTGGTTTGTACGATTTCATTGGTTATTTTTGTGTTAAAGCTAGCCAGATTTTCACATGTCTGTGTGGTAGGTGTGCTTGCATTTCCAAGTTCTGGTCCATGAAGTGAACTTATTGTCCATAAACCATACATGTAATAATTTTTGGAACTTCTTGAAGAGACTTTGAAGAATGAATGTCTTACTACAAGTGTAGAGTATCATTTTGGATATGTGAGTTTCGTTAGCTCAGAAACACCACACTTCAGTGGTAAATGTCATTTCCTTCTTATTGCTCAGAAGCATCACACTTCAGTGGTAAATTTCATTTCCTTCTCATCCCACATCATGAGTTTTTAGAACTTCGTATGCTAATTTTCCCGCCGCAATGCGCGCGGTGTTATCTAGTTAACCTAGTGCTCAGTGCCAATTGCTATTTTTTCCATGTTTTTGGCTTTTACAGAAAATCAATATCAAATGGAATAAAACTTTATGGTGATTTTTATTGGACCAGAAGAACCCTAGGAAGCTTTGGGAAGAGGCCAGAAGACCTACGAGGAGGCCACAAGCCCTAGGGGTGCACCCCTAGGCTTGTGGGCCCCTTGTAGACCTTCTAACCCTAATTCCAGCACTGCAAATTCTCAAATATTCCACTTACGTCAGAGGACACACCAAAAATACTTGGGGCATTTTCCGGAACTTTGCCTGAGGAGGATTTGATCATGGATGGCCTCTACACCAACCTTGCTACCCTTCCGATGATGCTAAGTAGTTTACCACGAACCTAAGGGTCCATAGCTAGTAGCTGGATGGCTTCTTCTCTCTCTTTGATCATTAATACAATGTTCTCCTTGATGTTCTTGGATATCTATTCGGTGTAATCTTCTTTTGCGGTGTGTTTGTTGAGATCCGATGAATTATTGATTTATGATCAGATTATCTATGAATATTATTTGAGTTTTTCTGAACTATTTTATGCATGATTGAGATAGCTTAGTATTTCTCTCCGATCCATCTATTTGGTTTGTCCTACTAGATTAGTTTTTCTTGCAATGGGAGAGGTGCTTTGTGATGGGTTCAATCTTGCGGTGTCCTCACCCAGTGATGGAAGGGGTAGCGAGGCACATATTGTATTGTTGTCATTAAGCATAAAAAGATGGGCTTTATATCATATTGCTTGAGTTTATCCCTCTACATCAAGTCATCTTGCTTAAGGCTTTACTCTGTTTTTATGAACTTAATACTCTAGAAGCCGGCATGAGTCGGTCTATGTGTGGAGTAATAGTAGTAGATGCAGGAAGGAGTCGGTCTACTTGTCACGGACATGATGCCTATATTCATGATCATTGCCTTAGATATTGTTATAACTTTGCACTTTTCTATCAATTGCTCAACAGTAATTTGTTTACCCACCGTATGTTTTCTTCAAGAGAGATGCCTCTAGTGAAACCTATGCCCCCCGGGTATATTTTCCATCATATATTTTCAAATCAATAAAACCAAAAATCCAAAAATACCTTGCTACAATTTATTTATATTTACTTTATTTTACCATTTACTTATCTTTTATACCTATCTTTTTTAGATCTCACTCTTGCAAGTAAACATGAATGGATTGGCAACCCCTTTTTCGCGTTGAGTGCAAGTGTTTGTTAGTTTGTGCAGGTGCATATATTGGGGACTTGATTGTGCCTTGCTACCTCTTGAGCATGCGTTGGTTTTTTCGTTGATGAGGAAAGGGTGATGCAGCAAAGTAGCGTAAGTATTTCCCTCAGTTTTTGAGAACCAAGGTATCAATCCAGTAGGAGATAACACGCAAGTCACCTAGTACCTGCACAAACAATCTAGAACCTCGCAACCAATGTGATAAAGGGGTTGTCAATCCCTTCACGGTCACTCACGAAAGTGAGATCTGATAAAGATAATAATATAAATATTTTTTGGTATTTTTTTGTATAGATTGGAAAGTAAAGATTGTAAAATAGTAAACGAGATGCGATAATAAAAAGAGATGCAATATAATAAGGAAGAGACCCGGGGGCCATAGGTTTCACTAATGGCTTCTCTCATGATAGCAAGTATTACGGTGGGTGAACAAATTACTGCTGAGACATTGATAGAAATAATATCTAGGCAATGATATGAAATATAGGCATCACATCCGTGTTAAGTAGACCGAAACGATTCTGCATCTACTACTATTACTCCACAAATCGACCGCTATCCAGCATGCATCTAGAGTATTAAGTTCATAAGAACAAAGTAATGCTTTAGGCAAGATGACATGATGTAGAGGGATAAACTCAAGCAATATGATATAAACCCCATCTTTTTATCCTCGATGGCAACAATACAATACATGCCTTGCTGCCCCTACTGTCACTGGGAAAGGACACCGCAAGATCGAACCCAAAGCTAAGCACTTCTCCCACCGCAAGAAAGATCAATCTAGTGGGCCAAACGAAACCTATAATTCGAAGAGACTTGCAAAGATATAAAATCATGCATATAAGAATTCAGTGAAGAACCAAATATTGTTCATAGATAAACTTGATCATAAATCCACAATTTATCGGATCTCGGCAAACACACCGCAAAAGTATTACGTCGAATAGATCTCCAAGAACATTGAGGAGAACTTTGTATTGAGAACCAAAGAGAGAGAATAAGCCATCTAGCTAATAACTATGGACCCGAAGGTCTGTGGTAAACAACTCACACATCATCGGAGAGGCTATGGTATTGATGTAGAAGCCCTCCGTGATCGAATCCCCCTCCGGTAGATTGCCAGAAAAGGCCCCAGATGGGATCTCACGGGTACAGAAGGTTGCGGCGGTGGAAAAGTGGTTTCGTGTCTCCCCCCTGATGTTTTTAGGGTATAAGAGTATATATAGGCGAAAGAAGTACGTCGGTGGAGCTCCATGGGGCCCACAAGGGTGGGGGCGCGCCTACCCCCCTAGGCGCGCCTCCTGCATCGTGGAAGCTTCATGGACTTCCAGACTTGTACTCCAAGTCTCCTGGCTTGCGTTTGTTCCAAGAAAGATCCTCGCGAAGGTTTCGTTCTGTTTGGATTCCGTTTTATATTCCTTTTCTGCGAAACACTAAAATAGGCAAAAAAAACTAGCACTGGGCCTCCAGTTAATAGGTTAGTCCCAAAATAATATAAAAGAGCATATTAAAGCCCATTAAAGATCCTAATCAGATAATATAATAGCATGGAACAATAAAAAATTATAGATACGTTGGAGACGTATCAAGCATCCCCAAGCTTAATTCCTGCTCATCCTCAAGTAGGTACATGATAAAAACAGAATTTTTGATGTGGAATGCTACCTAGCATAATTTTCAATGTAATTTCCTTTATTGTGGCATGAATTTTCAGATCCGAAAGATTCAAGACTAAAGTTTAATATTGACATAAAAACAATAATACTTCAATCATGCTAACGAAGCAATTATGTCTTCTCAAAATAACATAGCCAAAGAATGCTCATCCCTAAAAAATCATATAGTTTGGCCATGCTTCATCTCCATCACACAAAATGCTCCCCTCATGCACAACCCCGATGACAAGCCAATCAATTGTTTCATACTTAGCCTTTTCAGACATTTTCAACTTTTACGCAATATATGAGCGCGAGCCATGGACATAGCACTATGGGTGGAATAGAATGGTGGTTGTGGAGAAGTGAAAAGGGAGGAAGATAGTCTCACACCAACTAGGCGTATCAATAGGCTATGGAGATGCCCATCGATAGATATCAGTGTGAGTGAGTAGGGATTGCCATGCAACGGATGCACTAGAGCTATAAGTGTATGAAAGCTCAACAAAAGAAACTAAGTGGGTGTGCATCCAACTTGCTTGCTCACGAAAACCTAGGGCAATTTGAGGAAGCCCATCATTGGAATATACAAGCCAAGTTCTATAATGAAAAATTCCCACTAGTTTATGAAAGTGACAACATAAGAGACTCTCTATCATGAAGATGATGGTGCTACTTTGAATCACAAGTGTGGAAAAAGGATAGTAACATTACCCCTTCTCTCTTTTTCTCTCATTTTTTTGCTTGGGCCTTCTCTTTTTTATGGCCTCTTTTTTTCTTTTCTTTTCTTTTATTTTTCATTCGGAGTCTCATCCCGACTTGTGGGGGAATCATAGTCTCCATCATCCTTTCCTCACATGGGACAATGCGCTAATAATGAAGATCATCACACTTTTATTTACTTACAACTCAACAATTACAACTCGATACTTAGAACAAAATATGACTCTATGTGAATGCCTCTGGCGGTGTACTGGGATGTGCAATGAATCAAGAGTGACATATATAAAAAAATTACGAATGGTGGCCATGCCACAAATACGATGTCAACTACATGATCATGCAAAGCAATATGACTATGATGAAGCGTGTCATAATAAACGGAACGGTGAAAAGATGCATGGCAATTTATCTCAGAATGGCTATGGAAATGCCATAATAGGTAGGTATGGTGGCTGTTTTGAGGAAGTTAAATGATGGGTTTATGGTACCGGTGAAATTTGCGCGGCACAAGAGAGGCTAGCAATGATGGAAGGGTGAGAGTGCGTATAATCCAGGGACTCAACATTAGTCATAAAGAACTCACATACTTAATGCAAAAATCTACAAGTCATCAAAACTAAGCACTACGTGCATGCTCCTAGAGGGATAGATTGGTAGGAAAAGACCATTGCTCATCCCCGACCGCCACTCATAAGGAAGGCACTTAAAGAACACCTCATGCTTCAAATTTGTCACACAACGGTTACCATACGTGCATGCTACGGGACTTGCCAACCTCAACACAAGTATTTCTCAATCTCACAATTACTCAACTAGCACGACTCTAATATTACCATCTTTATATCTCAAAAGAATTATCAAGTATCAAACTATCCATAATGCACTCTATATGAAAGTTTTTATTAGACCCATCTTGGATGCCCATCATATTAGGGCTAATTTTATAACCAAAGCAAATTAGCATGCTATTCTAAAATACTCTAAAAATAATATAAGTGAAGCATGAGAGATCAATAATTTCTATAAAATAAAACCACCACCGTGCTCTAAACAGATATAAGCGAAGCACTACAGCAAAATTATCTAGCTCGAAAGATATAAGTGAAGCACATAGAGTTTTCTAATAAATTCCGATTCATGTGTCTCTCTCTCAAAAGGTGTGTACAGCAAGGATGATTGTGGTAAACTAAAAAGCAAAGACTCAAATCATACAAGACGCTCCAAGCAAAACACATATCATGTGGTGAATAAAAATATAGCCTCAAGTAAAGTTACCGATAGATGAAGACGAAAGAGGGGATGCCTTCCGGGGCATCCCCAAGCTTAGGCTTTTGGTTGTCCTTGAATTTTACCTTGGGGTGCCATGGGCATCCCCAAGCTTAGGCTCTTGCTACTCCTTGTTCCAAAATCCATTAAATCTTTACCCAAAAACTTGAAAACTTCAAAACACAAAACTCAACAGAAAATCTCATGAGCTCCGTTAGTATAAGAAAACAAACCACGACTTTAGTGTAATGTAATTAACTCATTCTTTATTTATATTGGTGTTAAACCTACTGTATTCGAACTTCTCTATGGTTCATACCCCCCCCCCCCCGATACTACCCATAGGTTCATCAAAATAAGAAAACAACACACGAAAAAAAGAATCTGTCAAAACATAACAGTCTGTATCAATCTGGTGGTTTCGAATACTTCTGTAACTCCAAAAATTCTGAAAAATTAAGAAGACTAGGACAATTTGTATATTGATCTGCTGCCGATGGAATTCGTATTTTATCGCTCCATAATAAAAACTGAAAATTATTCTCGTAAGCGCATACTTTCTGTTTTTATCAGCAAGATCAAACAACAATCACCCAACAAGATCCTAAAGGCTTTACTTGGCACAAACACTAATTAAAACATAAAAAACACAATCCTAACAGAGGCTAGATAAATTATTTATTACTAAACAGGAACAAAAAGTAAAGGAAAAAAATAGAATTGGGTTGCCTCCCAACAAGTGCTATCGTTTAACGCCCCTAGCTAGGCATAAAAGCAAGAATAGATCTAGGTATTGTCATCTTTGGTATGCAATCCATAGGTGGCTCTAATAATTGATTCATAAGGCAATTTAATTTTCTTTATAGGAAAGTGTTCCATGCCTTTCCTTAACGGAAATAGGAATATAATATTTCCTTCTTTCATGTCAATAATTACACCAAACGTTCTAAGGAAAGGTCTACCAAGAATAATAGGACATGTAGGATTGCAATCTATATCAAGAACGTTGAAATGTACGGGCACATAATTCCTATTGGCAACAATAAGAACATCATTAGTTCTTCCCATAGGTTTCTTAATGGTGGAATCTGCGAGGTGCAAATTTAAAGAACAATCATAAAATTCATGGAAACCTAACACATCACACAAAGTTCTTGGAATCATGGAAATGCTTGCACCCAAATCACATAAAGCATAGAATTCATAATATTTAATCTTAATCTTAATAGTAGGTCCCACTCATCATAAAGTTTTCTAGGAATAGAAACTTCTAGTTCAAGTTTTTCTTCATAAGATTGCATTAAGGCATCAACGATATGTTTAGTAAAAGCTTTATTTTGATCATAAGCATGACGAGAATTTAACATGGATTGCAACAAGGAAATACAATCTATCAAAGAGAAATATTCATAATTAAATTCCTTGAAATCCAAAATAGTGGGTACATCACTAGCTAAAGTTTTGACCTCTTCAATCCCACTTCTTTTATCAAGATCTAAAAACTCTGAATCATTGGGACGTCTTCTAACTAAAGTTGACTCATATCTAGTCCCATATTTATAAAGATTCATATTGGAAAACCAAGATTTAATAGGAGACACATCAATCACTTTTAGATCTTCATCATTATTATCATGGAAACTAGAAGAACACGCTTTCGGAAAGCAATCTTTCTTAGCATGCATCCTAGTGGTTCTTTCTTTGCACTCATCATTGGAAATTCTCATGGCTTTGAGAGACTCATTGATATCATGCTTAGGTGGAATAGATCTAAGTTTCAAATAATCAACATCAAGAGAAATTCTATCAATGTTCTTAGCCAACTCATCAATCTTAACCAATTTTTCTTCAACCAAGGCATTGAAATTCTTTTGCGAACTCATAAATTATTTAACACTAGTCTCAAAATCAGAGGGCATCTTATTAAAATTTCCATAAGAGTTGTTGTAGGAATTACCATAATTATTAAAGGAATTATTAGGAAACGGCCTTGAATTAAAGTTTCCTCCATACGCGTTGTTACCAAAATTGTTTCTACCAACAAAATTCACATCCATAGATTCATTATTACTTTCAATCAAAGTGGACAAAGGCATATCATTAGGATCGGAAGAAACACTCTTATTAGAAAACAATTTCATAAGTTCATCCATCTTTCCACTCAAAACATTAATCTCTTCAATCGCATGAATGTTTTTACTAGTGGATCTTTCAGTATGCCATTGAGAATTATTAACCATAATATTATCTAGGAGTTTAGTAGCTTCTCCTAAAGTAATTTCCATAAAATTGCCTCCCGCGGCCGAATCTAAAAGATTTCTAGAAGAAAAATTCAATCCGGCATAATTTTTTGTATAATCATCCATAAATTCAAACCATGTGTAGGGCAATTACGTATCATTAATTTCATTCTCTCCCAAGCTTGTGCAACATGCTCATGATCAAGTTGCTTAAAATTCATAATATCATTTCTAAGAGAGATAATCTTAGCGGGAGGAAAATACTTAGAGATAAAAGCATTTTTGCACTTATTCCATGAATCAACACTATTTTTAGGCAAAAAAGAGAACCGAGTTTTAGCACGATCACTAAGGGAAAACGGATATAGCTTCAATTTAACAATATCATTATCCACATATTTCTTCCTTTGCATATCACACAAATCACCAAAGTTGTTTAGATGGGTAGCGGCATCTTCAGTAGGAAGGCCAGAAAATTGATCTTTCATGACAAGATTCAACAAAGCAGCATTAATTTTACAAGATTCGGTATCGGTAATAGGAGCAATCGGAGTGATAATAAAACCATTGTTGTTGGTATTGGAAAAGTCACATAATTTAGTATTACCTTGAGCCATCGTGGCGAACAATCAATCCAACACACAATCACACAAGAAGCGAGCGGAAAGAGGCGAACAAAAAAGGGGCGAATAAAACGGCGAAGGTGAAGTGGGGGAGAGGAAAATGAGAGGCAAATAATGTAATGCAAGGGAGAAGAGTATATGATGGGTACTTGGTATGTCTTGACTTGAGCGTAGATCTCCCAAGCAACGACGCTAGAAATCCTTCTTGCTACCTCTTGAGCATGCGTTGGTTTTTCCCTTGAAGAGGAAAGGGTGATGCAGCAAAGTAGCGTAAGTATTTATCTCAGTTTTTGAGAACCAAGGTATCAATCCAGTAGGGGATAACACACAAGTCACATAGTACCTGCACAAACAATCAAGAACCTCGCAACCAACACGATAAAGGGGTTGTCAATCCCTTCACGGTCACTTACGAAAGTGAGATCTGATAAAGATAATAAGATAAATATTTTTTGGTATTTTTGTTGTATAGATTGGGAAGTAAAGATTGCAAAATAGTAAACGAGATGCGATAATAAAAAGAGATGCAGTATAATAAGGAAGAGACCCGGGGGCCATAGGTTTCACTAGTGGCTTCTCTGATGATAGCAAGTATTACGGTGGGTGAACAAATTACTGCCGAGACATTGATAGAAGAGCGAATAATTATGAGAATATCTAGGCAATGATTATGAAATATAGGCATCACGTCCGTGTTAAGTAGACCGAATTGATTCTGCATCTACTACTATTTCCCCACACATCGACCGCTATCCAGCATGCATCTAGAGTATTAAGTTCATAAGAACAGAGTAAGGCTTTAGGAAAGATGACATGATGCAGAGCGATAAACTTAAGCAATATGATATAAACCCCATCTTTTTATCCTCGATGGCAACAATAAAATACGTGCCTTGCTGCCCCTACTATCACTGGGAAAGGACACCGCAAGATTGAACCCAAAGCTAAGCACTTCTCCCATTGCAAGAAAGATCAATCTAGTGGGCCAAACTAAACCGATAATTCGAAGAGACTTGCTAAGATATCAAATCATGCATATAAGAATTCAGAGAAGCACCAAATATTGTTCATAGATAAACTTGATCATAAATCCACAATTCATCGGATATCCGCAAACCGCAAAAAGTATTACATCGAATAGATCCCCAAGAACATCGAGGAGAACTTTGTATTGAGAACCAAAGAGAGAGAAGAATCCATCTAGATAATAACTATGGACCCGAAGGTTTGTGGTAAACAACTCACACATCATCGGAGAGGCTATGGTGTTGATGTAGAAGCCCTCCGTGATCGAATCCCCCTCCGGCAGATCACCGGAAAAGGCCCCAAATGGGATCTCACGGGTACAAAAGGTTGCGGCGGTGGAAAAGTGGTTTCGTGGCTCCCCCAGATGTTTTTAGGGTATAAGAGTATATATAGGCGAAAGAAGTACATTAGTGGAGCTCCATGGGGCCTACGAGGGTGGGGGCGCGCCTTCCCCCCTGGGCACACCCCCTGCCTCGTGGAAGCTTTGGGGACTTCCAGACTTATACTCCAAGTCTCCTAGCTTGCATTTGTTTCAAGAAAGATCCTCGTGAAGGTTTTGTTCCGTTTGTATTCCATTTGTTATTCCTTTTATGTGAAACACTAAAACAGGCAAAAAAAACAGAAACTGGCACTGGGCCTCCGGTTAATAGGTTAGTCCCAAAATAATATAAAAGAGCATATTAAATCCCATTAAACATCCAAAATAGATAATATAATAGCATGGAACAATCAAAAATTATATATACGTTGGAGACATATCATGCCTCATACTGGATTGATACCTTGGTTCTTAACTAAGGTTAATACTTATCTCTACTTTACTGCATCTCCCTTTTCTTTTCAAGGGAAAAATCAACGCAAGCTCAAGAAGTAGCAGGAAGAATTCCTGGCACCATTGCCGAGGAGGTTCTACATCAAGCCTGCCAAGTACCTATCATAAACTCTCATCTCTTGCACTTCCATTATTTGCCATTTGCCTCTTGTTTTTCTCTCCCCCACTTCTAAAATGTTTTTAGAAAAACACAAAAGTATTTGCCTTCTTTCCGTTTGCCTTTTTTCTTGTTTGCTATGTTTTCTTGTGTTGCCATGTTCCTTCTAGTTGCTTGCATCTTTGCTTGATAAAAATCTATTGATATGGATCCACTTAAAGTTTTCTACTTGGATCATCTTCGATCCATATGTGCTCGTGCTGAAACCCCAACTAGTTTAGTTGAGGGAAAATCATTAGATGACCATGCTCATTTTGTGAGTCACTGTTTGTCTCAAAAAGGGGGACTCTTATGGCATCAAATAAATTGTTTGCTATGCTATGCTTGGAATCTATGTGCAATTTATGATTTTACTTGTTGCTCAGAGAACCCTAAAAACACCTTCCCTACCTATGTGAGTTTAATGATAATGAAATCCTATCTTCTTATGCAAAAAGTGCTTATAGTTACTACGATATAGAACAAACTATTCTTCTAATGCCTATATTCAAGAATTTATTGAGTGAATGTCTACTACTTTGGGAGAAAATAATGATATGCATGAATCTATAGATAATTATGATTTTGTTGATCCCTCCTAGCAACTCTCCCTTCCTCTGCGCCGGCTGCCACCTCCTTGCGCCGTTCACCGCTCCGGTGCCGGCGCCCACCCTCCCCATGGAGTCTAGGGTTTCCCTCTCAGGCTCGTCTTCTTCGTCGGCATTCTCTTCCCCGTCTCGCCTGGCCCTGCGCTCCGCCGTCGTCGTCCCCGAGGTGCTCGGCACGGCGTTCGGCCCGATCCTCTAGGGGGATGTCGCGGGGTGCCTGCGCCCGCTGGTGCCGGAGCAGGGTGGCATGACGTTGACCACCAAGACCAACCGCCGCCCTCGTAGCCCCATCTCGCCTCCTCACCCCCTGCAATGTGCCAGTGGCTCTCCCCAACCCTGCCAACCTTCCGGCCACCATGGACCCGCATGCCGGCTGCCCTCCATGGTTGCTGCTACAACTGTGGGAACGACGGACACATCTCACGGGAGTGCACGAATGAGACCCTATGTGTCCGCTGCAAGGGCACTAGCCATATTGCTCAGGATTGCCTGCTGCGGTGGAGCTTGTCGCCGGTGGACGGGCCTGGGCGTGGGCTTTTGGCCCCCTGCTCGCATGGACCCGCCTCCGCGGTCGTGTCCCGCCCCTTCTCCGGCGTCTGTGAATCTCCCCCCTCCCCCTCCCGGCCCGCCGCCGCCAGGCGCCCTCAGGGTCCTGCGGCCGTGGGCTCCGACGCTGCCATTGGCCATCGAGCTGGCTGCACCCTCCATGCTTCCCCCTCCCCCCGTCGGCCACCGCTGCCCGGTGCCCGCAGGGTTGGGCGGCCACGGTCTGATGTGGTCCGCTCCGGTTATGCGCAGACCTCTATTGGCCCCATCTTCTCGGTTCCCTTCGAGTCAGGGGGCGTGAAGACTGTCATGGCAGTGGGATGCCGGCCGGCCGTCGATGAGGAGGAGTGCTGCTTCGTGGAGGAGGCGGAGGACCTTTGGCGCCTGGAGGCTGAGCTGGCGCTGCGGTCATGGTCACCATCACCGGCACAAGGCCCGCTCTCAGCCTAGATGTAGTCACGGCGACGCTACACGCTGAGTTTCAGGTTGGCCCTGCGGACATGTCGATTCGCGCTTTCTACCCTGAGGATTTCCTAGTTCTCTGTCGAGAGGTGGACCTGCAGAATAGGATGGTGCGCCAGCGCAGCTTGTCTCCGTCGAGCACGGCGGGCTTCTCCTTGTCTCTCTGGCCCTGGTTGCGGCAGGCGCAGGCCACGGCGGCTTCACTGCCGTTCCTGGTGCCGTTGGCACTTGTGGGCATGCCGGCGCATGCGTGGACTAGGCGGACGGCAAACTCCATGCCGCGTGGCCTTGGGTTCGTCATTGAAGTGGGGGATAGCACGGCACGCCGCCATGACATGTCCTATTTCAAGGTGTGGCTGCGCACAAACCGGCCGTACCGCATCCCGAGTCGGCGTCGGTTGTTCATTGAGGAGCTGCGCAGTGGCCAGCGCTCCATCTGGCCGCGTCCGCACAGTTGTCGACGCTTTGGTACAACGTGCGCATCGTCAAGCTTGCTGAGCCTGTGGTTGATGAGGAGGATGACCCTGAGCTGTCGCCACCGGCGAGTCCTTCGCCGCCCCCAGATGAGGGCAGGGATGTGCGGGGGGCGCGGACCTCGGGCTCATGGCGGCGCTGCTGGAGGCCAGGGGCCTTCCGCACATGCGGGTGCACCGTCCTCGCCGTCGGTGACGGATGCCCCGGCAGGTTCGCCGCCGGTCGAAGGCGTGGAATCTTTTCAAAATAAAGAGGATCGGCAAGCCGTCAGCAAAATTAGAGTTGTGTCACGCCTTGCCAGGGACCCGGCCTGTTTTGCGGTAGAAGACCAGCTTTTGACCCCGACCACGCTGGCCCCCGCGGTGCTGGGATCGGAGGCCAGCCTGGTGGAGGGTTCTGGAGCCAATCAGGTGGTCTCCTCTTGCGCCTCGGGCCAGGGTGGGGTGGAGACAGGCGTGGCGGCTTGTGATCTTGTGGTGTCACCTGCGTTGGTCGCCCTGGCACACTGGCGCGTTGGCGATGATGGGCAGTCCTCGCGATTGGCAGGTGCACCATCCAATGTCGTGGCCCCGACAGATGGGCGTATTCTGGTTGGATCAGTAGGAATCGACAGGGGACCAAACTCTTAACAGCTCTCAGTTGTACGCGGAAGCGACAAGAATTCTGATCTTGCTGCCCCTGGGGATCGGGAATCCAATGATGGCCATTTGGACGAGGATGGGATGTCTCCCATGCAGCCAGTCCTGGAGGGACATGTGGAGAGTTCGGATTGTCAAGATGGTGATCGCATGCAATTCTCCGTGCTCGAGGATTCTTCCATGCAGGACGTGTTGGACCAACACCAGTGCACAACTTTGGACGTGCTAAACCAGATGGATGGCCCAGGGCGCGAAACCTTCATGGTCTCTCTCTCTCAGCATGAGGGGGTACGCCCACGCGCAGCAGGGGTACACAGGCCGCCGAAGAGGATTTGGGGCGCACGGACAAGCGTAGGCTGTAAGACTTTTGTGTGTGAGTGGCAAGAGCGATCACTCTGCTAATCTCCAGGCCACCAGAACCCGTGGCTGTTACAACGAGGAGCCGTCCTCGTAGGCGGTAGCAGCTCACCATCACTACGCCACGACGAAATGCTCGCATTGCCAAAGGTGGGCGTGGCTCCATGGCCAACAGGCATCATTCGCAAGCTCTGCCTTGCCCATGAAGGGTAGACCATTGGGGACGCAACACTCCAAGCATATGTCGAACTCTTCTCCAACCCACTCTCGGATACGCATATTGCGGCCATCCTCGCCCTCTTTGGTTGGGAACCTTCCGTGCTTCGGATGCAGGAGATGCCGCCCGTGGTGGCAGCGGCCACATAGGCTTCGCTTGAAGGGAGGTGGTCTTGTGTAGGCCTGTCCTATGGCGGCACAACCCCTCAAAGTCTTAGTGTGGAACATGTGCGGGCTTAATTCCCCGGCATGGCAGAATGCTATTCGTCAGGTGGTCCTGGGGGCCAATCCGGCTATTGTATGCTGCCAAGAGACAAAGCTTGAGCTTGTAACCGTTGACTTTATCTGGCATTGCCTTGGAAATAGACTTGAAAACTTCTACTACCTACCGTCTAACGACACACGTGGAGGCATTGTGATCGCATGGGATGCTCTCATGGTCTCGCTCCATAACCCACATACAACGCAGAACACATTGACAGCCCTGGTTAAACCGAGTGACAAATACGAGTAGTGGCTTACATGCGTGTATGCCCCCCAACTTGACCGTGAGAAGGAGGAGTTTCTTGAGGAACTGGCGGAGATTAGGGACTTGCATGTGGGCCCCTGGACCATTGTAGGGGATTTTAAGCTCCTAGCGAATGCAAGTGACAAGAGCAACAACATGATCAATAGGAGGATGTTAGGCCGCTTTAGGACCACTTTAAACTGGCTGGAACTCAAGGAGCTATACCTAAGTGGCAGGAGATATACTTGGTCCAATGAGCGAGAAAATGCGATGAAGGAAAAGATTGACCATGTGTTCAACAACAACGAGTGGGAAGACTTACACCACATTGCTTCCTAAAAGCACTTGGCACTTCGGTCTCGGACCATTTCCCTATGCTTATGGACCTCCATGCCAATCTTTATGTGGGCCGTCGTTTCAAGTTTGAGGCCTTTTGGCCACGTGCGGATGGGTTCATGGACACGGTTGCAACGGATTGGCACTCAGTGCCCTCTGTTGGCAACCCATTTTTTGTTCTCGACAAAAAGTTCAGAGTCACGGCAAGGAAGCTGCAAGGTTGGAGTGATCGATGGATCGGGAACATAAAGCTGCAGATCGCTATAGCAATGGAGCTCATTTATAGGCTCGACAGTGCATCAGATCACAGGGAGCTCTCGATGGCGGAGTTCCATCTAAGGAACACACTCAAGAGGAAACTTCTTGGTCTCTGCTCGTTGGAGAGGGGCATTGCCCAGCAGCGATCCAGGATATTGCACTTAAGGGAGGGCGACGCTAGCACCGAATTCTTCTATAGACATGCGAGACAAAGACAGCGGAAAAATATGATCACTGCCCTGAAGAAGGATGGGCAACTGATCACGGTCCACGATCAAATGGCGGACGAGGTGGAAACCTACTACGAGAACTTGTTGGGCTCGGTGTAGGCTCGAGGCGCAACCCTGCGACTTGATGACCTGGGGCTCCTGAGCCGTGATCTATCACATCTAGAGCTGCCGTTCACCAAGGAGGAGGTTGAGAAGGTGGTCAACTCCTTGCCACCGGACAAGTTGCCGAGTCCGGATGGCTTCACCAATAGGTTCTTCACTAGTTGTTGGAGCATCATAAAGTTGGACTTCATGAGGGCTTTGGAGGTGTTTTACTGTGGTGATACTCAAGGCATGCCCGCTGAGGGAGTCCTGGATTAGGGGGGTCTCTAGACAGTCAGACTATATCCTTTGGCCGGACTGTTGGACAATGAAGATACGAGATTGAAGACTTCGTCCCGTGTCCGGATGGGACTCTACTTGGCGTGGAAGGCAAGTTAGGCAATACGGATATGCATGTCTCCTCCTTTGTAACCGGCCTTGTTTAACCCTAGCCTCCTCCGGTGTCTATATAAACAGGAGGGTTTTAGTCCTTAGGACAACAGACAATCATACCATATGCTAGCTTCTAGGGTTTAGCATCTTTGATCTCGTGGTAGATCAACTCTTGTACTACTCATATTATCAAGAATAATCAAGCAGGACGTAGGGTTTTACCTCCATCAAGATGGCCCGAACCTGGGTAAAACATCGTGTCCCCTGCCTCCTGTTACCATCCGCCTTAGACGCACAACTCGGGACCCCCTACCCGAGATCCGCCGGTTTTGACATCGACAATGGTGCTTTCATTGAGAGTTCCTCTGTGTCGTCACCGTTAGGCTTGATGGCTCCTTCGATCATCGATAGCGATGCAGTCCAGGGTGAGACTTTTCTCCCTGGACAGATCTTTGTATTCGGCGGCTTTGCACTGCGGGCCAACTCGCTTGGCCATCTGGAGCAGATCGAGAGTTACGCCCCTGGCCACCAGGTCAGGTTTGGAAGCTTAAACTACACGGCCGACATCCGCGGAGACTTGATCTTCAACGGATTCGAGCCCCTGCCGAGTGCGCCGCATGGTCACGATGAGCATGATTTAGCTCTACCATCGGACAGTGCTCAGGAGACCGCACCGGCAACCGCTCTGACCCTCAATTCGGAGCCAATTGCACCATCCATGGACGGGTGGATAGACCCCTCCACGGAGGCCGTATTCTCAGCGGCGATCGAGCCGAGTATCGACCTTACCCTTCACAGGAGCCGTGACGCCGAACTACCGGATTCTTCCCCGGCGACGGACTCTGGACTGCCTGCGCCCGTGTCTATCGAATCCGACTGGGCGCCGATCATGGAGTTCACCTCCGCGGATATATTTCAGCACTCGCCCTTCGGCAACATACTAAACTCATTAAGGTATCTCTCCCTGTCAGGAGAGTCCTGGGCGAACTATGTTCGGCAGGATTGGGATGCGGATGACGAAGAAATTCGCCGCCCACCCACCACCCACTTAGTAGCCACTGTCGACAATTTGACCGACATGCTCGACTTCGACTCCGAAGACATCGACGGTATGGACGACGATGCGGGAGACGAAGAGGAACCACTACCCACAGGGCACTGGACAACCACCTCATCATATGATATATACATGGTGGACACACCCAAAGAAGGCAATGGCGACGAGACAGCGGAGGATGACCCCTCCAAGAAGCAACCCAAGCGCCGACGTCAGCGGTGCCGCTCTAAGTCTTGCCAAAGCAAAAGCGGTGACACCGGCACAGATGATAATAGGACTCTGGACAGTGCCGAACACGACAACAATCCCCTCCAGCAAGATTTAGAGCAGGAGGATGGAGAAGCCAGCCCTCCCGAGAGAGCGGCAGATGGAGAGGCGGAGGATGATAATTACATGCCTCCCTCCGAAGACGAGGAAAGCCTCGACGACGACGAATTTGTCGTGCCAGAGGATCCCGCCGAGCAAGAGCGCTTCAAGCGCCGGCTTATAGCCACGACAAATAGCCTGAAGAAAAAGTAGCAGTAGCTTCAAGCTGATCAAGATTTGCTAGCTGACAGATGGACTGAAGTCCTTGCGGCCGAGGAATATGAACTCGAATGCCCCTCCAAGAGTTACCCAAAGCGCAGGTTGCTACCCCAACTAGAGGAGGAAGCATTCAAATCTACATCTCCAGCATATGATGCAGCTGATCGGCCACCTCGTGGTCGCGACAGAGAGGCATTTCAGCGAAAAACTCAGCCCGCACCCCGACGCCACTCAAATAAAAATGACAAGGCACGCGGAAACACGCTAGACCTACGAGACGTATTGGAGGACAAAGCAAAACACGCAAGATCGATCTACGGATCATGAGGGCACGCCACCTCGCGGGAAGATAACCGTCACGCCGGATACAGTAAAAGTAAATCCGGCCGGGCCGAACACAGCGGACAAGACTCATTCGAGATTCGTCGCGACATAGCCCACTACAAAGGCGCCGCACACCCCATATGCTTCATAGACGAAGTAATGGATCACCAAATCCCAGAGGGTATCAAACCTGTAAATATTGAATCATATGACGGCACAACAGATCCTACGGTATGGATCGAGGACTTCCTCCTGCACATCCACATGGCCCGCGGTGACGATCTACACGCCATCAAATACCTCCCACTCAAGCTCAAAGGACCATCTCAGCATTGGCTCAACAGCCTGCCAGCAGAATCCATCGGCTGTTGGGAAGATCTGGAAGCCGCATTCCTCGACAACTTCCAGGGCACTTATGTGCGACAACCAGATGCCGATGACTTGAGCCACATAATTCAGCAGCCAGAAGAATCAGCCAGGCAATTCTGGACACGGTTCCTGACAAAGAAAAATCAAATCGTCGACTGTCCGGATGCAGAGGCCCTAGTAGCTTTTAAGCACAACATCCGCGACGAGTGGCTCGCCCGGCACCTTGGCCAGGAAAAGCCGAAATCTATGGCAGCCCTCACGACACTCATGACCCGCTTTTGCGCGGGAGAAGACAGCTAGCTGGCTCGCAGCAATAACATATCAAAGAACCATGGTACTTCGGATACCAAGGATGGCAATGGCAGGTCACGTCACAACAAACACAATCGCCACATCAACAACGACAATATTGAGGATACGGCAGTCAATGCCGGATTCAGAGGCTCTAAACCCGGTCAGCGGAAAAAGCCATTCAAAAGAACCACTCCGGGCCCGTCCAGTTTGGACCGAATACTCGATCGCTGGTGCCAAATACATGGCACCCCCGACAAGCCAGCCAACCACACCAACAGGGAATGCTGGGTGTTCAAGCAGGCTGGCAAGTTAAATGCCGAAAACAAAGATAAGGGGTCACATAGCGATGACGAGGAGGAGCCCCGGCAGCCGAACACCGGAGAACAGAAGAGGTTCCCCCCACAAGTGCGGACGGTGAACATGAGATACGCAACCCACATCCCCAAGAGGGAGCGGAAGCGTGCGTTAAGGGATGTATATGCGTTGGAGCCAGTCGCCCGAAAGTTCAACCCATGGTCCTCCTGTCCGATCACCTTCAGGGACCATCCCACTAGTATCCGTCATGGTGGATTCGCCTCACTGGTCCTAGACCCAATCATCGACGGATTTCACCTCACTCGAGTCCTTATGGACGGAGGCAGCAGCCTGAACCTTCTTTATCAGGACACAATGCGCAAAATGGGTATAGATCCTTCAAGGATTAAACCCACAAAAACGACCTTTAAAGGCGTCATACCAGGTGTAGAGGCCCATTGCACAGGCTCAGTCACACTGGAAGTGGTCTTCGGATCCCTGGATAACTTCCGGAGCGAGGAGTTAATCTTCGATATAGTCCCGTTCCACAGTGGCTATCATGCACTGCTCGGGCAAACCGCATTTGCGAGATTCAACGCGGTACCGCACTATGCATATCTCAAGCTCAAGATGCCAGGACCTCGGGGGGTCATCACAGTCAATGGAAACACAGAGTGCTCTCTCCGCATGGAGGAGCACAATGCGGCCCTCGCAGCAGAAGCGCAAAGCAGCCTCTTAAGGCAATCCACCAGTTCGGCGATTAAGGACCCAGACACCTTCAAGCGCGCCTGGGGTAATTGGCAACAAGACCTCCTGGCACGTTCCGAGCTTGCATAGCAATGCGGCCCCCACCCCAGTCCCAGCCAAACGGTGAAATCCGTGCCACACGTACATAATCACGCATTGAAAATACCATGGGCACAGGTGGGGAGGTGGGCACGTCTACTGCACGCCCCAAGACGCGGCTTAACCGCACTAGGGGCTTCCCGCTTTGTTATTTTTCTTTCTTTCAGGACTTTAATCTCTGGAAGCCCCATCCGGCAGTACGATTGCCGGACACACGATACAACAACCAAGGAGGAAGAAAGCTAGGTCGCATCAAGGAATTCCCAGGGGTCTCTGATAACGAGTGAAATACCTGCTTTAAATACCGTTCCTCAGCTTTCCCTTGGAGGGGACATGTCAAATAGTCCTACTTTTTGCTTATCGCACTACTTGTATCATTCTGCTTCGATGCACCTTTTTGAATAAACAATGCATAACACTAGACTATTATCGCATTCTTATATATATATATATATATATATATATATATATTCATTCATGGCAGTCAGCAACCGTACACTCTGGTACGGCCAATACGCCAGGGGCTTAAGCGTACCCCATACTACGGCGTGAGAAGTCTGGACACTTTCGACAGTGCGGCACCCCGAACTTATAGCATTATATGCATCAGCTCCGAATCATGTCTTGGGTCAATAGTTGGGTTTGCTCGGCTCCCATGTTTTGGTACCTTACGTTCCGCTATATCGGCTAAGGTAGCACTGGGAGAACTACTGCGATTGTGCTCCGGTTCATCTGGGAATGGTATGCGAAACAGGTATACTGCTCGTGATAGAGACCACCTGGGAGTTCCGTAATGCGGCGTGGCTTGTCTGCTTCCCTGGTTCTTGCATTGTTTGTGCGACAATTGAACTGCCGAACAGGCCTTCCAAAGAATGGAGTCCTGAAAGTATGAGAAAATTAAAAAATCGGCAGCCCCTGGTGCGGTTTAAGCCGTGTTTCGGGCGTCCTGTAATGGTGCACCTCCCCCTGTACCCATGGTATTTCTAGAGCGTAGAATGTATGCGAAGCACTGGCATCGCCTTTTTGTGAGGGCTGGGGTTGGGGCCGCATTGCTACGCCTGCTTTGATCGTGCCAGGCGGTCTTGTTGTAGGTTACTCCGGGCGCGCTTGACGGTGTCCGGTCATTTAATGGCCGGACTGGAGAACTGCCTGGAGAGGCTGCTTTGTACTTCCGCTGCAAGGGCCTCCATGTGCTCCTCCGTTCGGAGGGAGCGTTCGGTGTTTCCATTGACCGTAATTACTCCTCGAGGGCCTAGCATTTTGAGCTTATGGTATGTGTAGTGTGGTACCGCATTGAACTTGGCGAATGCGGTTCGCCCGAGCAGTGCGTGATAGCCGCTGCAGAATGGGACTATGTCGAAGATTAACTCCTCGCTTCGGAAATTATCCGGAGATCCGATGACCACTTCAAGTGTTACTGAGCCTGTACAGTTGGCCTCTACACCTGGTATTACACCTTTAAAGGTCGTTTTGGTGGGCTTATGTGACACCCCAAAAATTTGGCCTTGTTTTAATGGAATAAAATTTTGCCAGGATTTAAAACTTTGAATTTTTGAGCTCCATTTTGATTTTTTTAAATCATTTCCTTCCCTGTTATGATGAGTTTTTCCCAAAGAGAAAACTTTTCAAAATGTTGTTGGACTTGTTTAACCTCTCAAGAAAAACTTTCCTTTTATCAGTGTAACTAATTAAATAATTAGTTGCTTGATCTTTATTTTCTTGAAAAGGGTTTTCTAGGTTAAATGGCCATATTTGAACTACAACCATTTGATAAATTCACTTAAAATTCCCACAAAAATTTGGAGATGTCATGTGATGTTTTTAAATCACTTTTATGCTAAAATATATTTCATTCATGAAATATTTTGAGCCCTACACTCAATTTTTCTTCTCTGGTCCAGAGTGCATTTTGCACTACAACCTATTTAAATATTTCTTTAAAACTTCTACCAAAATTAGGGGAGGTCAGTAGGAGCCTATTATTTCACTTTGTGCAAAAACCTATTTATGTTCTTTGAAAAATTTGAGTGAATCAACCTCATCTTCATTCTGGACCAACTTGATGGTTTGTACAGCAACCATGTTTTTACTTGCTCTTTAACCCTTGATTATTTCTCCTACTTGTAGTCCCCCATGTTAAACCCTTAAGTCCAGGAGCATGCACCTTTTGGATCATTTTTGGTTCATGAAATAATGTCATTTATTTCCTGTCCAGAATTGAAGTTTTGTAAAACTTGCACTAACAAGTTTCTGCTTTTGGCCAACTAACCTCACCACTCTCTCTTTCTTCCACAAGACACTGATCTGGAGATTTTGGCCACTCCAAGATGCCTAAGTGCCCTTAGCATTTTGTCAAACACCTGGTGTGCATGGCCAGTTTTGACATGATTTTGTCTTTGCATTGTGACCTTGCACCTCGGATCATACTAGCATGTCCACTAGGATTCCAGTTGCTCCTAACCGGGTCTGTTAATTGCCAGCCTCGACCGCGACCTCTAGCGTGCTCTGGCATAGTGTCGAACACGTCCGTGCACCCCGGACGCGCCCAGAGCGCGCGTATTGCAGCCGCGCGCCCGAGCCGACACGCTGGCCCCCTGGCTTTGGCCCACACAGCAGCATCACGCCACGCGCTCCCCTTCTCTCAGCTACGCGCCAAGCCGCCCCTCGCCGCGCCCGGCAGGCCAAGCAGCTAGCCGCCGCCGCCCGACAGCCCTGCGCCGTTGCAGCGCCGCCCAAGCCACCCCGCTCGCCACCTGCCCCTGGAGCAGCGCGTGCTCATCCGCAGCTTGTCCCTAGCGCTCGTCGCCGCCACGCCCTGCCTACAGAAGCGGTTCGCCGGAAGCTTATCCACGGCCGCCGCGGAACCGCCTCGACTCGCCTATAAATGGACACCCCGAGCCCCTCTGAGCACGCACGCGACCTCAGACCACCCCTATGGCACTCCCCTAGCTCGCATTCGACCCGGGGAGGGCCTCCTTCCTCATCTCCGGCAACTCCGGCCGCCGCCACTGCCCGGCCATCCGGCCCCAGATCTCTCCCTCTCCGTTCTCTCCACCAAGAACCTCCTCATCCTCCCGTGAGCCTTTTCCCCTACTTGATTTTGATCGGGAGCCAACGCCGCCACAAAGTCACTTCGCCACCGAAGCCTTCTTCCGCCGCGGAGCTCGCCGCCGGCAGCTCACTCGCCCGCCGACCCAACGACTACCGGGAGGACCGCCCCAACCTTACGGATCCATCCCCACCCTCGGGGGCCCGCGAGGAGCAGCCAAACGCCGCGACGATCGCCGGAGCCCCGCTCCGCTCGGGCAAAGGAGGGAGACGACGCGCGGCGACTGGTCAAACCTGACCAGTGGGCCAGGCAGGCCCACTGTCAGTGACACCCGCGCCGCCCGCGTGGTTAAGTGGAGGCGTAAGCCCCAAGTACGCCTCCTCTGTACCGAAAGCGTATTTCTATCTGAACGTTTTCTTTTCTGTTTTAATTTAAATAACAGATTTGACCAAATCTTTGACTGGCTATAACTTTTTAAATATAAGTCCAAATGAGTGATTCTTTTTCCTACCTTCCTCAAATTTGGTCTAGTTTATTTTAAGATTTATTTGAAAAATTTCAAACAACTTTTTGGTTCTGTTTTTGAAATGTGTGTTAATTCAATATATTCTTTAAATAGGATTTTGGGAGAGAGAAGAAACTTTCAAAAGTTTGGAGTGCACCCTGCCTTTCCACACATTGAAGGCAAGCATTCTGAACCCCGGCATAATATTTTTGGTGTGATCGTTGATACATTTATAACACCACCGCATTTCGAAGGACTTGTTATTTCATGTGATATGATCATATGCATGGGTGCATGTTGTTGATTTCCATGCTGTTGGAAATGGACACACTTGTGATGATAATCACCCTCATGTGCCTTGCATGCATACCGGCAGGAACCCGGGAAAACCTCTGCCTTGGGTAGGCTTGAGTTTGTCGCCGGTCTCCGTCGGGACGGTTATGTCTGGTATGGCATGGTAAGGTGATATGAGAGGTGACTCTGTTGGATGAAATATATTCGTCATGCTAATCATGCAGGGAATACTTGAACCTCCTGAGTCGACCGTAGATCGAGTCTTGTTCCAGTAACCCCCATACTTGTTTCGTACTACCACTCGTCTCTACAGCAAGTAGAGTACGGTTCAGTAAGTTGTCAACCTCTTTCCAGCACACACCGTACAGAGAGGCCATGGTGGAAGATACCGGTTGTAGCTGGTAGGCAGGCCACCTGGTCCGGGGGCATGGGTGTTTCCGGTTGGGACCGAGAGGGGAGGCCACCCCTTAGAGCGCGCGATATAAATTTGATCCCATGCTACGCGAGGTTGTAGCCTCCCCACTTAGAGTTTGCTTAACAGGTGTCGTGGGTGATTCCAGACACGTGTGAGATAAGCTGGTGTGTGCAAGTTAGGTGTGTTTTCAACAAAAAGACCGTAGACGGAATTAGTCCTGCTGGACTAAAGAAATCCGTTACTCGTGGGTAAAGAGTACACCCTCTGCAGAGAATAAACCTATTCGAATAGCCGTGTCCATGGTTAAGGATTACAGTCTGGGATGGGTCAGGTGTCGGTCTTAGTGTCGGTCTTCGGAGGTGAAACTGTTAACCAGAAAATGGAATTACTACTCGTGACTTGTGATATCTATGATTATTATTATTGTTGACTAACCCATGATATTATTGTTATTATCGAGTATCTCTGGGATGGTTCTACCTCCGGGATATTCATTATGATTGTTTCTTTTAAAGCCCTTTATGTGGCGTCGCTCAGACGCCCGACTGTGGCATTTCTTTTAAAGCCCTTTATGTGGCGTCGCCAGACGCCCGACTGTGGCATTTCTTTTAAAGCCCTTTATGTGGTGTCGCTCAGACGCCCGACTGTGGCATTTCTTTTAAAGCCCTTTATGTGGCGTCGCTCAGACGCCCGACTGTGGCATTTCTTTTAAAGCCCTTTATGTGGCGTCGCTCAGACGCCCGACTGTGGCATTTCTTTTAAAGCCCTTTATGTGGCGTCGCTCAGACGCCCGACTGTGGCATTTCTTTTAAAGCCCTTTATGTGGCGTCGCTCAGACGCCCGACTGTGGCATTTCTTTTAAAGCCCTTTATGTGGTGTCGCTCAGACGCCCGACTGTGGCATTGCTTGTTATTTATTTCATAAATTTTAATACTACTCATGTTATTGCATTTTTATAAATAACTTGCTTGCACGCATCAGATTTATTTATCTTTGTGACTGACGTCATGAGCATAAAATATTTTAGCACATCATTGTTATATTATACCTGTGTTCATAATGTTTGCGAGTACATTCAAAGTACTCACTGGCTTGTCCCTGGCTATTGTCTTGGCCAGATTTTCTTGCACGGAGAGGAGCGACGCGATGCCAGCCCCGGAACCCACTCAATGGAGATAGCAGCCTCGCGAAGATAGGAATTAACCTGGTCAGCTGTTCCCGTGGGAAATGGAGTCCCATAGACACTGATGTTTCACAACCCGCTTCCGCCATCAACCACTAGAAACCATTTGTTGTACTCACAGGCCAGAATGGTCTTGTACTACATATTTTTGTATTTTGCTTGGAATTTCTGTATCAAGTTGGAGCCTCATCAGCTAACAGTAATCCTGGGGCTGATGAGCACGACGGTCTTTTCTGGAAATTTATTACCCGGAAAACCCGGTCGTGACAGACTTGGTATCAGAGCCAGGCTGACCATTGGCTAATCCTATCTTAGCCAGGTCAATAAACTTAGGCAAACCAACCCACCAGACCTTAACCAAACCCCAGCCAAGCTTCTCGTGCAAGATAGCCACACAGTGACCCAACACCTTTTGGCAGTCGGTGCCCAACCTATCAACCTAACCTGTCACTCATGCGCCAGTGACCGGCCCCTAAATAGTCCTTTCTCGCAAGCGTTCGAAGGAAGATTCCGTCCCCTTTTTCCTATAAAAAGGGCGCGCTAGCACCAAACCAGCACACACAGCCGCTACCCCAAACCGAGCCACAATGCCTGGACCTATAGTGCACAACGAAACCACAGCAACCAACCTTGGAGGTTTTGTGACCATCCTCGCAAACCTCACCCGTCGTGCCTACGCGTTAGAGGAGCCACCAGAATATGTTGTGTATCAAGGACCCATGAGCGGTGAAGACCGCCAATTCTGGGCCACTGTGCACATTTACGGTAGGAGTCTAGCACCCGAGCGCCCCTACCGGTTCACCGGAAGAACAACTTCCTTTGAGCCACAAGCCATCCAGCTAGCCGCTCGAGAGGCTATAGTTCATCTCAGGCACTTGTCGCCCAGAGTTAACTGTCGCTCGTTCCACTACTACCCCAGACGTGAAGGGTATGGTAGACCACCCCAAGTTGCCAATGGAGATCACGAGACGGACCCCGCATTGTTGCACCTAGTGCGCTATGTAAGTGCACTAGAGGCACTGTTCGACCAGATCACTATTGATCTAATCGCAGCTCGTGGAGAGCTGGTTCGTCGAGCCCCGGCGAGAGAAGAAAACGAGCCCAACACCGACAACCCAGTCGTGCTGTTTGGACAACCGATCGAGACCCCGAGATCTGCCCCAGCCATCGGCCAAGGTGCTGCGATAACCCCAGAAGTGCTTCGTCGCATATTGGGAGCACACTCCAACGGGGTTGTGGCCAACAATCCCCGCGATGGTCATCATCACTACCCCGACCCTGCAGTTCCTCCGCCATCTCCGACTAATCCCGGCAGAGAGACATGTGGAGAAGCCTCGACATCCACCAGGCACGCCCGTTTAGACATAAACGAGGTAGACTAAGCCGTATGAGTAGCACCAAGTTTCAATGTATCCTCGCTTTGTAATCATGCGACCGCGTATATTAACGCAGCCTGTCTTTGTGCCTCTGTTTTAATAGTAGCCTTGCATATTTGGTCAG
Organism: Triticum aestivum; assembly: GCF_018294505.1. Taxonomy (NCBI): domain Eukaryota; kingdom Viridiplantae; phylum Streptophyta; class Magnoliopsida; order Poales; family Poaceae; genus Triticum; species Triticum aestivum. The sequence goes on from NC_057812.1 coordinate 686,077,777, forward strand.
CGCATAGCTGCATATTTTTCCGGGCACAACTACCAAAACCAACCCGACGACAACCACAGTAACACGTCTCTTTATGAGATATGTGTATCTCTGACACTGACCCGACCTTTGGAGCTAAGCTGGCAAATTTATTACCTTTCACCACGGTAAAACGATCCGGCTCCATTGCTATATAAAGGCCACCTTGTGACCTTACCCAGCAACCCTCACTTTGTGCACAACACTCACGCTTTTTCCTGTCATGCCGAACCCCAGCATTCATCTGAGAACCCCAGATGCAACCCAGGTAGCTTTGTCAAAATATTGTGGGATTTTACCCGCAGTACCATGGGTTCTACCCAGCCACCCCAGTACGAGCTGTTCAAATCAAGGATCACCCCATCCACCTCGGAATATTGGGCAGCAGTACACATTCCTCCTGTAGACCCCAACCAAGATCCAATAGAAGTTTCCTTCGTGGGGAAATCTATGCCAACCCCACACTTGGCCATAGAAGCTGCTGCGAAAGAAGCGATTGCTCGTCTTCGATCCGCAGTACCCTATGCCCGCGAACGAGGATATTATTACTTTCCGAGCCGTGCAGCACCCGGAGAAGTAACATCTTTTCCCGGTGGACGTATTGAGAGAGACCCAGTTCTGGCCAACCTTATCCAGTACATCATTGCTCAAGAGCATTTAAACCAGCGAGTGATGGATTATCTCCAGAGCCTCGCAGATTTAAATCCTCAGATTGCCATCGGCAGACCACTGAGACCCGACACGGAGAGACGCATACATCGACTGGTCAATCCACTTCCTCCAATTGAAGAAGAATGTATTCCTTTACCAGAGACATTTTATCAGGACCCCGCCAGTTACCATTTTCATTTTAGACGTCACTACTGTATTTGTTCTTTGCAGCATTTATTTATGTGTGTGACTTATGCGTGATACCCTGAGTTTGTACGACGAGTCAATTATTTGGCTTCTGCTAATGTGTGTAGTTTTTGTTGTGGTTTATGCTCCTTTAAATTAACTGTTTTTCCCTCGCAAAATCCTGGAGTGAGATTTCTTTTCCCTGAGTTGCTACATCTACACTTCTCACGACATGGATTAATTAATTTCACTCAGCACCACGCAGCAGACTCACAACCATAATCATTCGGACACATACACTGTTTGCAAAACTTTGCAACGGTGTTACATCCAGCTAATCACCCCCTAACAACAGTTAGCACCCGGCACACCCCATCTACTCCTCATGATCACCACCACCGCGGAGAACCAACACCCGAGCCGCAGCATCGCGATACTCGTCGAAGATTATCGCGCACAGGAGCACAGAGAGCCCCAGCAGCGTCGCCAGCCCTCCGCATATCAGGATCACAAACCAGTCCGGCATCGCCTCCGCCATTAGAGCCTCGACCGAGCTTCTGTAAGCAGTAATGGAGAAAGAAGGAGGAGGAGAAGTGAGGCCAGGTGTGAGGAAGAAGAGAGAGGCACCCCGGCCGTTTTTATAGCTCGAGCTCGGTGTACGGTGGGCGAAGTCCACCAACGCCGCTCGTCGCCGATCGCCGGTGTTCGGAGTCGAATCCGCGAGCAGTGCCGACAGCGCGCTGGCCCGCGAGGTGAGTGCACGCTGCACCAGCAGCTAGCACGCCGCGCACTACCACGGTACGGCCTAGATGCCCTACACACTAGGCGTCGCCGGTGGAGAAAGCGCGCGGGAGAGAGGAGGAAGAAAGGGCCAGAGGGAGAAGAAGAGGAGACTGACAGTGGACCCCGGGTCCACCTGTCGGCCAGAGAGAGCACTGTGCTCTCGGGTACGACCAGCGTATATCTAAATTTAGGAGTTATCCTAAATTTATATCCAGCATAGAAATCACCCGTTTTTGTCCCGAACCATAGACTTTTCCACGCAGCCCCAGTTTTTCACACTGTGGTTTTTCACCACTTATTGCCCTCTCACTGTAGCCACATCTTTATTGCGTAAATTATTTTCTTAACACCGCTTTTAGCAAATCTCGAGGACGAGATTTTTTCTTAAGGGGGTTAGTATTGTGACACCCCAAAAATTTGGCCTTGTTTTAATGGAATAAAATTTTGCCAGGATTTAAAACTTTGAATTTTTGAGCTCCATTTTGATTTTTTTAAATCATTTCCTTCCCTGTTATTATGAGTTTTTCCCAGTGAGAAAACTTGTCAAATAGGTTTTTGGACTTATTTAACCTCTCAAGAAAAACTTTCCTTTTACCAGTATAACTAATTAACTAATTTAATTGCTTGATCTTTATTTTCTTGAAAATGGTTTTTCAAGGTTAAATGGCCTTATTTGAACTACAACCATTTGATAAATTCACTTAAAATTCCCACAAAAATTTGGAGATGTCTTGTGATGTTTTTAAATCACTTTTATGCAAAAATATATTTCATTCATGAAATATTTTGAGCCCTACACTCAATTTTTATTCTCTGGTCCAGAGTGCATTTTGCACTACAACCTATTTAAATATTTCTTTAAAACTTCTACCAAAATTAGGGGAGGTCAGTAGGAGCCTATTATTTCACTTTGTGCAAAAACGTATTTATGTTCTTTGAAAAATTTGAGTGAATCAACCTCATCTTCATTCTGGACCAACTTGATGGTTTGTACAGCAACCATGTTTTTACTTGCTCTTTAACCCTTGATTATTTCTCCTACTTGTAGTCCCCCATGTTAAACCCTTAAGTCCAGGAGCATGCACCTTTTGGGTCATTTTTGGTTCATGAAATAATGTCATTTATTTCCTGTCCAGAATTGAAGTTTTGTGAAACTTGCACTAACAAGTTTCTGCTTTTGGCCAACTAACCTCACCACTCTCTCTTTCTTCCACAGAGACACTGATCTGGAGATTTTGGCCACTCCAAGAAATGCCTAAGTGCCCTTGGCATTTTGTCAAACACCTGGTGTGCATGGCCAGTTTTGACATGATTTTGTCTTTGCATTGTGACCTTGCACCTCGGATCATACTAGCATGTCCACTAGAATTCCAGTTGCTCCTAACCTGGGTCTGTTAATTGCCAGCCTCGACCGCGACCTCTAGCGTGCTCTGGCATAGTGTCGAACACGTCCCGTGCACACCCGGAGCGCGCCCAGAGCGCGCGTATTGCAGCCGTGTGCCCGAGCCGACACGCTGGCCCCCCTGGCTTTGGCCCACACAGCAGCATCACGCCACACGCTCCCCTTCTCTCACCTACGCGCCAAGCCGCCCCTCGCCGCGCCCGGCAGGCCAAGCACTAGCCGCCGCCGCCGCCCGGCAGCCCTGCGCCGTTCAGCACCGCCCAAGCCACTCCCGCTCGCCACCTGGCCCCTGGAACAGCGCGTGCTCATCCGCAGCCATGTCCGCTAGCGCTCGTCGCCGCCACGATGCCCTGCTGCTACAGAACGTCGGTTCGCCGGAAGCTTATCCTCGGCCGCCGCTGAACCGCCTCGACTCGCCTATAAATGGACACCCCGAGCCCCTCTGAGCACGCACGCGACCTCAGACCACCCCTATGGCACTCCCCTAGCTCGCATTCGACCCGGGGAGGCCTCCTTCCTCATGTCCGGCAACTGCGGCCGCCGCCACTGCCCCGGCCATTTCGGCACCACCGAGGCCTCTCCCTCTCCGTTCTCTCCACCAAGAACCTCCTCATCCTCCCGTGAGCCTTTTCCCCTACTTGATTTTGATCGGGAGCCAACGCCGCCACAAAGTCACTTCGCCACCGAAGCCTTCTTCCGCCGCGGAGCTCGCCGCCGGCAGCTCACTCCGTCCCCGCCGACCCAACGACTACCGGGAGGACCGCCCCAACCTTACGGATCCATCCCCACCCTCGGGGGCCCACGAGGAGCAGCCAAACGCCGGCGACGATCACCGGAGCCCCGCTCCGCTCGGGCAAAGGAGGGAGACGACGCACGGCGACTGGTCAAACCTGACCAGTGGGCCAGGCAGGTCCACTGTCAGTGACACCCCGCGCCGTCCACGTGGTTAAGTGGAGGCGTAAAGCCTCAAGTACGCCTCCTCTGTACCGAAAGCGTAATCTCGTCTGAATCGTTTTCTTTTCTGTTTTAATTTAAATAACAGATTTGACCAAATCTTTGACTGGCTATAACTTTTTAAATATAAGTCCAAATAAAATGATTCTTTTTCCTACCTTCCTTAAATTTGGTCTAGTTTATTTTAAGATTTATTTGAAAAATTTTCAAACAACTTTTTGGTTCTGTTTTTGAAATGTGTGTTAATTCAAATATATTTTTTAAAATAGGATTTTGGGGAGAGAGAAGAAGCTTTCAAAAGTTTTGGAGAGCATCTCACCCCTCCACAACATTGAAGGCAAGCATTCTGAATCCCGGCATAATATTTTTGGTGTGATCGTTGATACATTTATAACACCACCGCATTTCGAAGGACTTGTTATTTCATGTGATATGATCATATGCATGGGTACATGTTGCTGACTTCCATGCTGTTGGAAATGGACACACTTGTGATGATAATCACCCTCATATGCCTTGCATGCATACCGGCAGGAACCCGGGAAAACCTCTGCCTTGGGTAGGCTTGAGTTTGTCGCCGATCTCCGTCGGGATGGTTATGTATGGTATGGCATGGTAAGGCGATATGAGAGGTGACTCTGATGGATGAAATATATTCGTCATGCTAATCATGCAGGGAATACTTGAACCTCCTGAGTCGACCGTAGATCGAGTCTTGTTCCAGTAACCCCCATACTTGTTTCGTACTACCACTCGTCTCTACAGCAAGTAGAGTACGGTTCAGTATGTTGTCAACCTCTTTCCAGCACACACCGTACAGAGAGGCCATGGTGGAAGATACCGGTTGTAGCTGGTAGGCAGGCCACTTGGTCCGGGGGCATGGGTGTTTCCGGTTGGGACCAAGAGGGGAGGCCACCCCTTAGAGCGCGCGATATAAATTTGATCCCATGCTACGCGAGGTTGTAGCCTCCCCACTTAGAGTTTGCTTAACAGGTGTCGTGGGTGATTCCAGACACGTGTGAGATAAGCTGGTGTGTGCAAGTTAGGTGTGTTTTCAACAAAAAGACCGTAGACGGAATTAGTCCTGCTGGACTAAAGAAATCCGTTACTCGTGGGTAAAGAGTACACCCTCTGCAGAGAATAAACCTATTCGAATAGCCGTGTCCATGGTTAAGGATTACAGTCTGGGATGGGTCAGGTGTCGGTCTTAGTGTCGGTCTTCGGAGGTGAAACCGTTAACCAGAAAAATGGAATTACTACTCGTGACTTGTGATATCTATGATTATTATTATTGTTAACTAACCCGTGATATTATTAACGAATATCTCTAGGATGGTTCTACCTCCGGGATATTCACTATGATCATTTCTTTTAAAGCCCTTTATGTGGCGTCGCCCAGACGCCCGACTGTGGCATTTCTTTTAAAGCCCTTTATGTGGCGTCGCCCAGACGCCCGACTGTGGCATTTCTTTTAAAGCCCTTTATGTGGTGTCGCCCAGACGCCCGACTGTGGCACTTCTTTTAAAGCCCTTTATGTGGCGTCGCCCAGACGCCCGACTGTGGCATTTCTTTTAAAGCCCTTTATGTGGCGTCGCCCAGACGCCTGACTGTGGCATTTCTTTTAAAGCCCTTTATGTGGCGTCGCCCAGACGCCCGACTGTGGCATTTCTTTTAAAGCCCTTTATGTGGCGTCGCCCAGACGCCCGACTGTGGCATTTCTCTTAAAAGCCCTTTATGTGGTGTCGCTCAGACGCCCGACTGTGGCATTACTTGTTATTTATTTCATAAATTTTAATGCTACTCTGTTATTGAAATTTTATAAATAACTTGCTTGCACGCATCCGAGATTTATTTATCTTTTGTGACTGACGTCATGAGCATAAAATATTTTCAGCACATCATGGTTATATTATACCTGTGTTCATAATGTTTGCGAGTACATTCAAAGTACTCACTGGCTTGTCCCTGGCTATTGTCTTGGCCAGATTTTGCTCGCATGGAGAGGAGCGACGCGATGCCAGCCCCGGAACCCACTCAATGGAGATAGCAGCCTCGCGAAGATAGGATTTAACCTGGTCAGCTGTTCCCGTGGGAAATGGAGTCCCATAGACACTGATGTTTCACAACCCGCTTCCACCATCAACCACTAGAAACCATTTGTTGTACTCACAGGCCAGAATGGTCTTGAACTACATATTTGTATTTTTGCTTGGAATTTCTGTATCAAGTTGGAGCCTCATCAGCTAACAGTAATCCTGGGGCTGATGAGCACGACGGTCTTTTCTGGAAATTTATTACCCGGAAAACCCGGTCGTGACAGCTTAATCCTCGAGGGATCTATGCCCATTTTCCGCACTGTATCCTAGTAAAGCAGGTTCAGGCTGCTGCCGCCGTCCATAAGGACTCTAGTGAGATGAAATCCGTCAATAATTGGGTTTAGAACCAATGCGGCGAATCCGCCATGACGGATGCTAGTGGGATGGTCCCTTCGATCAAAGGTGATCGGGCAGGAGGACCATGGGTTGAACTATGGGGCGACTGGCTCTACCGCGTATACGTCCCTTAACGCGCGCTTCCGCTCCCTTTTGGGGACGTGGGTTGCGTATATCATCTTCAACGTCCGCACTTGTGGGGGAAAACCCTTCTGTCCACTGTTTTTCAGCGGCCGGGGCTCCTCGTCGTCTTCGCTATGCAGCCCCTTGTCATCATTTTCGGCATTTAACTTGCCTGCCTGCTTGAACACCCAACAATCCCTGTTGGTGTAATTGGTCGTCTTTTCAGGGGTGCCATGTATCTGGCACAAGCAGTCGAGTATTCGGTCCAAACTGGACGGGCCCCTAGGATTCCTTTTAAATGGCTTTTTCCGCTGACCGTATTTAGAGCCTTTGAATCCGGCATTAACTGTCGTATCCTCAGCATTGTCGCCGTTAATGCGGCGCTTCTGCTTGTTGCGACGCGACCTGCCACTACTGTCCCTGGTATCCGAATTACCAGGGTTCTTGGTTATATTGTTGCTACGAGCAAGCCAGCTGTCATCTCCCGCGCACAAGCGGGTCATGAGTGTCGTGAGTGCTGCCATAGACTTCGGCTTTTCCTATCCTAGGTGCCGGGCAAGCCACTCGTCGCGGATATTGTGCTTGAAGGCTGCTAGGGCCTCTGCGTCCGGACAGTCGACTATTTGATTTTTCTTTGTTAGGAACCGTGTCCAGAATTGCCTGGCCGATTCCTCTGGCTGCTGAATTACGTGGCTTAGGTCATCGGCGTCTGGTGGTCGCACATAAGTGCCTGGGAAATCGTCGAGGAATGCGGCTTACAGGTCCTCCCAACAACTGATTGATCCTGCTCGCAAGCTGTTAAGCCAATGCCGAGCTGGTCCTTTAAGCTTGAGTGGGAGGTATTTGATGGCGTGGAGATCATCGCCGCGGGCCATGTGGATATGAAGGAGATAATCCTCGATCCATACCGCAGGATCTGTTATGCCATCATATGATTCGATGTTTACAGGTTTGAAACCCTCGGGGATTTGATGATCCATTACATCGTCTGTGAAGCATAGTGGGTGTGCGGCGCCTCTGTACTGGGCTATATCACGACGTAGCTCCAATGAGCTTTGTCTACTGTGTTCGGCCCTACCGGATTTATGTCTGGCGTGACGGTTATTGTCTCGAGTCGTGGGGCGCCCACGCGATCCGTAGATCGATCTTGTTTTCCTTGCCTTGTCCTCCAACATATCTCGCAGGTCTGGCGCATTTTCCCGTCCCTTGGTACGGGGTGCGGCTTGAGTGGAGGACCGAGAGGCCTCTCTGTCGCGGCCACGAGGTGGCCGGTCGGCCGTATCAAGTGCTTCTTCCTCTAATCGGGGTAGCAACCTGCGCTTTGGGTAGCTCTTGGAGGGGCGTTCGAGTTTATGCTCTTCGGCCGCAAGGACTTCAGTCCATCTGTCGACTAGCAAATCTTGATCAGCTCTAAGCTATTGCTGTTTTTTTAGGCTTCTTGCCGTGGCCATAAGCCTGCGTTGAAAACGCTCTTGCTCGATGGGATCCTCTGGCACGACGAATTCGTCGTCGTCGAAGCTTGCCTCGTCTTCGGAGGGAGGCATATGATTATCGTCCTCGACCTCTCTGTCTGCCGCTCCCTCATGAGGGCTGGTTTCTCCATCCTCCTGTGATGAATCTTGCTGGAGGGGGTTTTCTTCGGCACTCTCCGGAGTATTATTATCTCCCGTGCTGGAATCGCCATATTTGTTTTGGCGGGATTTTGAGCGGCGCCGCTGACGCTGGCGCTTAGGCTGTTTCTTGGAGGGGTCATCCTCCGCTGTTCCATCGCCATCTCCTTCTTTTGGGATGTCCACCATGTATATGTCATATGATGAGGTGGCTTTCCAGGGCCCAATAGGCGCTCGTTCTTCATCGTCTCCTGCATCGGCATCCATACCGTCGATGTCTTTGGAGTCAAAGTCGAGCATGTCAGTTAAATCATCGACAGTGGCTACAAAGTGGGTGGTGGGTGGGCTTTGAATTTCTTGATCGTCCATATCCCAACCTTGCTGACCATAGTCCGGCCAGGGCTCTCGTGATAAAGAGAGATACTTTAGTGTCTTCAGAATATCGCCGAAAGGCGAGTGCTGTAAGATGTCCGCGGCAGTAAACTCCATGGTCGGCGCCCAATCGGATTCGATTGGCAGGGGCGCGGAGGGTTCGGAGTCCGGAGAGGAGTCCGGCTCCTTGGAGTCATGAGTCTCGCGGAGTGCGGGGCTGGTGTTCGGCTCGATCACCGTTGGGATCGCAGCCCCCGAGGCGGCGTCCAACCTCCCATCCTCGATCAGCGCAGTTGGCTCCGAATTAAGGGTCGAAGCCGATGCGGGTGCTGCCTCCAAGGCACTGTTCAGCGGCAGAGCTAGATCATGCTCGTCGTGATAGTGCGGCGCGCTCGGCAGTGGCTCGAATCCGTCGAAGATCAAGTCCCCGCGGATGTCAGCCGTGTAGTTTAAACTTCCAAATCTGACCTGACGGCCAGGGGCGTAGCTTTCGATCTGCTCCAGATGGCCAAGTGAATTGGCCCGTAGTGCGAAGCCGCCGAAGATGAAGATCTGTCCAGGAGGAAGGTCTCACCCTGGACTGCATCGCTATTGATGATTGTAGGAGCCATCGAGCCTGACGACGACGACACAGAGGAACTCTCAATGAAAGCACCAATGTCGGTGTCAAAACCGGCGGATCTCGGGTAGGGGGTCCCGAACTGTGCGTCTAGGCCGGGTGGTAACAGGAGGCAAGGCACACGAAGTTTTACCCAGGTTCGGGCCCTCTCGATGGAGGTAAAACCCTACGTCCTGCTTGATTAATATTGATGATATGGGTAGTACAAGAGTAGATCTACCACGAGGTCGGAGAGGCTAAACCCTGGAAGCTAGCCTATGGTATGATTGTTGTTGTGTATATGTTGTCCTACGGACTAAAACCCTCTGGTTTATATAGACATCGGAGAGGGTTAGGGTTACACAAAGTCGGTTACAATGGTAGGAGATCTACATATCCGTATCGCCAAGCTTGCCTTCCACGCCAAGGAAAGTTCCTTCCGGACACGGGACGATGTCTTCAATCTTGTATATTCATAGTCCAAGAGTCCGGCTGAAGGTATAGTCCAGCTATCCGAACACCCCCTAATCCAAGACTCCCTCAGTAGCCCCTGAACCAGGCTTCAATGACGACGAGTCTGGCGCGCAGATTGTCTTGGCATTGCAAGGCGGGTTCCTCCTCCAAGTACTTCATAGAAGATTTTGAACTCAAAGATAGTGTCCGCTCTGCAAAATAAGTTTCCACATATTGCCATAGAGAGAATAACATTTACACAAATCTAATCTGCTGACGTATTCCGTAGTGTGACACACCACGGCCAAGCCTTTATCCGAGTCGTTTCATTATCCCACCTTAGCGCGTCATGCAAGGCGGTTTCCTTGGCACGTCTTGTTAAAGCAGAGATCGTGTCCCCTTATTCCGGGATTCTCATCAATACGGGCGTGGGTAACCCAACCGCGCCATTGATTATGGCGCTTGGAGATAAGTGAGTTTTACCAGGCTGGTGGGGACACGTAGTTGCGTCCACCAATATAAGGAGATAAGGATCCACCTTTTCACCTACGCCTTCTTCCTCCCTTGCTTATCCATTCTCACGCACTCGAGCTCCAGCGCCCAAGCCCGCACTCCCCACCTCAACCTTCTCCAGCCATGTCCGGAGCGGGAGGCAAGTGGATGGTCTCCTCCGTCACGGAGGGGCACATCAAAAAACTGAGGAAGGCCGGTACTTGTCTAACGACATCGCGTACCGGCTTCCCGAAAAGGGGCAGCTCCTCCCCACCCCAAGGCCCCATGAGAGGGTAGTGTTCCTTCCCCACTTCCTCTGTGGACTGGGCTTTCCGATCCACCCATTCGTCCAGGGGCTCATGTTCTACTATGGCCTGGATTTCCGTGATCTGGCCCCGAACTTCATCCTCAACATCTCGGCATTTATCGTCGTGTGCGAGGCTTTCCTCTGCATCCGCCCCCATTTCGGCCTATGGCTCAAGACTTTCAACGTCAAGCCGAAGGTGGTGCGCGGCAACCAGGCGGAGTACGTAGGCGCCATGGTGGGCAAGATGCCCAACGTCTTATGGCTCGAGGGCTCGTTGGTGGAGACCCTGAAGGGGTGGCAATCGGGGTGGTTTTACATCACCGAGCCGTGCGACCCTGAGTGGATCACAGCCCCCGAGTTCCGGTCCGGACCCCCAACGCGGTTCACGTCCTGGAAAGAGACGGGCCTGTCATGGGGCAACAAAGGAGAGGTGACTAGACTGCAAACATGCATCCAAACCCTAGTGGACAAGCAGCTCAAGCTTGTCAACGTAGTCCAGGTTATGCTCATCCGCCTGATCCTCTCGTGTCAACAACGGGCCTTCAATCTGTGGGAGTTGAACCCGGAGTAGCACCGAACTCTGAGCAGGCTCTTCGACACTATGTACGAAGATGCCTAGAAGGTGCTTTTCAAGGGCGCCGAGGCTCCCGCATCCGCCACCGAGGATCACGGATTCAGCGCGCAGCGTCATGCTAGCGCGGTAAGTTGTTTGTACCTTTTACAGGGTATTAGTTTTCCATAGTTTAACTCAATGTGGGATCTAAGCTCCCTTACCTTTGACAGAGTTGGAAGGCGAAGTCCGGACAGATCGACTGTCCGGCTCCCTTGCCCGAAGACCCAGCTGATGCCCGCTTGGCGAAGCTGCTGGTTCCGGCACCCTATGTGGTGTCGGAGAAGAAGGCCACGGGGACTCAAAAGAGTGCCCGGCGCTAGGAGGTGTCGGGTTCATCACCCGACGGCTCCGAAGCGCATTCCTCCCGTGAATACAAGGAGGATAGAAGAAATGGAAGGCCGCCCTCTCTGGGGAGGCCGGAGGGTCCAAGAAGGGGAGAACCCTTCCCCCGGACTACTCCACCGACGCCGACGACGGCGGAGAAGAGTGGCTGCTCAGGGCCAAGCCCCTGGCGAAATCGTAAGTATCCGGATACCAGAGTAATTCATAGTATTCCTTTATTGCACACCTTTCCCTTATATGCAGCCCACCCAAAGACCGGCTCGACGCATCGTCGAGCGGTTCACTGGACTCGTCAGATGTGAATTCGCTTCCGACAGCTTCCTCCCCCCGCTCTACGGACGATGCCGAAGTGTTGTCTCAACAGGTTCCAAGTCGTGAGGAGGTGGTCCTGGAGGCGCCGGAAGGCGACCTCCTGGACTCCAGGAGTAAAGGGGATAAAACCCCCCAGGGCTCCAAGTCCGGCTCTAGGCCGAACACCGCTCCGGAACCTTCGAAGGTTCCAGAGTTCGGTGGGGGACCTCCTTCCAAGAGGAGCAAGCCCACCATGCCGGTGACCCCCGTCCAACCGGAGGCACCGGACAATCTGTTGGAGGCGCTCCAAGGCGCCTCCATTGACGAGGAGCACCGCACCATTATGAGTGCGGTGGTCCAGAAGGTTCAGTCCGCCAAGAGCGGATTGACTAAAGCTTGTACTAGCCTTTTAACATGCTTTGAGGTAAGTAAAGAATGTGTAAATAATATTACCATATAGACAGTATCCCCTGATACTCTGTTTGTCGTTCGGGAAGAAAAGCCGAATAGAGGATCAAATAAAATTCGCAGGAGTCTAACAAAAATGAGTCAATGCTTGCGTCCGCCGCACTGACTGCGGAAGTGGACACGCTAAAGCAGAACCTCGAGCGGTCCGAGCAAGAGCTCAGGCGTGCCAAGAAGCATCTCGAGGACAATGAAGGTAAAAAATACCTTGTTTAAATATATATAAAAAGGTGCAATTGCAAAAAATGACAGGATTATCGTGGCTATTGTAGGGGCCACGTCTGAGGTGGCGACCCTTGAGCAAGCACTGCTCGAGGCCGAGAAGAGGGCGGCCACGGAGCGCACCGAGCGGGAGAAGTATGAGGCCCAGGTTGGCAGGGTGCGGCAAGAGCTCTAGGTTCTCATGAAAAAACATGAGAGTTTGGAGCTTGACTCAAAGACGCGAGCGTCCGAGCTCGCGGCGGCTATTGAAAATGCCAAGTCTGCCAAGGCCGAATCCCAGAAGACCCTCCAGGAGTTGGATGAGGTGAAGAAGATAGCGGCGGGTAAGGCATTCTTTATGCAAAGCAAACACATAAACGTGAGTTACTTGTTACTTACCCAAATCCGGAGCTCTGCAGGAGCGTTCGCAGATCTTCCCTGCAGTGTGTCCGATGCCGCCGCATGCTATCGAGCCGAGGAGGGCAGCTCGACAGAGAAGGTGTTCTGGTCTCAGTATGCTGAGGCCGGACACCCCGTGCCCCTGAGCGACCAGCTGAAGCAACTGGTCGAGCTCCACAAGGCGGCCGAACAGGCCATGAAGGGCCTCATAGTTCGGCTGTGGCCTAGAGAGGCTCTTCCTGGGAGCTATTTCGGGTTGGTGCGGCGGGTGGTGGAGGCCTGTCCAAGGCTCGAAGACATCAAGCGCTCTGTCTGCATTGAAGGTGCCCGTAGGGCCCTTGCCCGTGCTAAGGTGCACTGGGGCAAGCTGGATGCTGAGAAGCTTGTGAAGGACGGGCCACCGCCGGGGAAAGAGCATCGCAAGCCCGAGAATTATTATAAGGATGTTCTGAAGGGTGCCTGCCTTGTGGCGGATGAATGTTCTAGGGATGTAATTTTTGAATGAAACTTGCTCGTTTTGTCCTGTGCGCTGAAAACTTGTTCATATGCGCTAAGCAATGTTGTTGGAATTTAAAATATTACCTTTTGTGCGGCTGTTTATCAATTCTGTGAGATGGCGAGTCGCCGGCTTCTGCCCCCGTGCCGCTAGTGCTGGGGTGTTCGGGGATAATCCTGAGCGCTCTTTTTCCCATGTTTGGGTCCTTCGAGGGAGGCGCTCAGCCCAACGAACAAGGCAATCGGACTATAATGCGTTAACACTCTCACTTAGCCATAGAATTCTATAATTTTAAATTTCGGCGAAGCCCCTGGTATTCGGAAGACCGAGTTCGGGGCGCTATCCACGCCTTGGCCGGACAGAGCCGACTCCTCGCTCTAAGCGGCATAAGTCTTTAGGGACTCGAAAAACCTCTCGAACAGCGACCAACTCTCGCTTCATCATGACAGTCAGTTTTAGCTTGCTCCACTGAGGTGCTCGACCCAGCTCAACTAGGGCACAATCGCAGTGGTTCTCCTAGTGCTACCTTAGCCGATATAGCGGAACGTAAGGCACCAAAACATAGGAGTCGGGCAAACCCAACTATTGACCCAAGACATGATTCGGAGCCGATGCATATAATGCTATAAGTTCGGGGTGCCGCACTTGTTAAAGTGTTCGGACTTCTCACACCATATTGAGGGGTACTAAAGCCCCTGTCGTATTTTGGCCGTACCAAAGTGTACGGGTGCAACATGTCGTTAAGGAACACATAATAAAGAGTAATGCAAAAATAGACAAAATCTATGCATTGTTTATTAAAAGGGCTGCGATCAAAGCAGAACGATACAAATAATGCGATAAGCAAAAGGTTGGACTATTTAACATGTCCGTTCCAGGGGCAGGCTGTGGAATGGTATGCGAAATAGGTATACTGCTCGTGATAGAGACCACCTGGGAGTTCCGTAATGCGGCGTGGCTTGTCTACTTCCCTGGTTCTTGCATTGTTTGTGCGGCAATTGAACTGCCGAACATGCCTTCCGAAGAATGGAGTCCTGAAAGTAAGAGAAAATTAAAAAATCGGCAGCCCTGGTGCGGTTTAAGCCGTGTTTCGGGCGTCCCGTAATGGTGCCCCTCCCCCTGTACCCATGGTATTTCTATAGCAAAGTTATGTATGCGAAGCACTGGCATCGCCTTTTTGCGAGGGCTGGGGTTGGGGCCGGATTGCTACGCCTGCTCTGATCGTGCCAGTCGGTCTTGTTGTAGGTTACTCCGGGCGCGCTTGACGGTGTCCGGTCGTTTAATGGCCGGACTGGAGAACTGCCTGGAGAGGCTGCTTTGTACTTCCGCTGCAAGGGCCGCCGTGTGCTCCTCCATTCGGAGGGTGCGTTCGGTGTTTCCATTGACCGTAATTAATCCTCGAGGGCCTGGCATTTTGAGCTTAAGGTATGTGTAGTGCGGTACCGCATTGAACTTGGCGAATGCGATTCGCCCGAGCAGTGCGTGATAGCCGCTGCGGAATGGGACTATGTTGAAGATTAACTCCTCACTTCAGAAATTATCCGGAGATCCGAAGACCACTTCAAGTGTGACTGAGCCTGTACAGTTGGCCTCTACACCTGGTATTACGCCTTTAAAGGTCGTTTTGGTGGGCTTAATCCTCGAGGGATATATGCCCATTTTCCGTACTGTATCCTGGTAAAGCAGGTTCAGGCTGCTGCCGCCGTCCATAAGGATTCTAGTGAGATGAAAACCGTCAATAATTGGGTCTAGAACCAATGCGTCAAATCCGCCATGACGGATGCTAGTGGGATGGTCCCTTCGATCAAAGGTGATCGGGCAGGAGGACCATGGGTTGAACTTTGGGGCGACTGGCTCTACCGCGTATACGTCCCTTAACGCGCGCTTCCGCTCCCTTCTGGGGACGTGGGTTGCATATATCATCTTCACCGTCCGCACTTGTGGGGGAAAACCCTTCTGTCCATTGTTTTTGGGAAGCCGATGCTCCTCGTCGTCATCGCTATGTAGCCCCTTGTCGTCATTTTCGGCATTTAACTTGCCTGCCTGCTTGAACACCCAACAATCCCTGTTGGTGTGATTGGTCGGCTCTCCGGGGGTGCCACGTATCTGGCACAAGCGGTCGAGTATTCGGTCCAAACTGGACGGGCCCCTAGGATTCCTTTTAAATGCCTTTTTCCGCTGACCGGATTTAGAGCCTTTGAATCTGGCATTAACTGTCGTATCCTCAGCATTGTCGCCGTTTCTGCTTGTTGCGACGCGACCTGCCACTACTGTCCCTGGTATCCGAATTACTAGGGTTCTTGGTCATATTGTTGCTACGAGCAAGCCAGCTGTCATCTCCCGTGCAAAAGCGGGTCATGAGTGTCGTGAGTGCTGCCATAGACTTCAGCTTTTCCTGTCCTAGGTGCCGGGCAAGCCACTCATCGTGGATATTGTGCTTGAAGGCTGCTAGGGCCTCTGCGTCCGGACAGTTGACTATTTGATTTTTCTTTGTTAGGAACCGTGTCCTGAATTGCCTGGCTGATTCCCCTGGCTGCTGAATTACGTGGCTTAGGTCATCGGCGTCTGGTGGTCGCACATAAGTGCCCTGGAAATTTTGGAGGAATGCGGCTTACAGGTCCTCCCAACAACTGATTGATCCTACTGGCAAGCTATTAAGCCAATGCCGAGGTATTTGATGGTGTGGAGATCATCGCCGCGGGCCATGTGGATATGAAGGAGATAATCCTCGATCCATACCGCAGGATCTGTTATGCCATCATATGATTCGATGTTTACAGGTTTGAAACCCTCGGGGATTTGATGATCCATTTCATCATCTGTGAAGCATAGTGGGTGTGCGGCGCCTCTGTACTGGGCTATATCACGACGTAGCTCCAATGAGCTTTGTCTACTGTGTTCGGCCGCTCTCTCATGAGGGCTGGTTTCTCCATCCTCCTGTGATGAATCTTGCTGGAGGGGGTTTTCTTCGGCACTCTCCGGAGTATTATTATCTCCTGTGCTGGAATCGCCGTATTTGTTTTGGCGGGATTTTGAGCGGCGCCGCTGACGCCGGCGCTTAGGCTGTTTCTTGGAGGGGTCATCCTCCGCTATTCCATCACCATCTCCTTTTTTGGGGTGTCCACCATGTATATATCATATAACGAGGTGGCTTTCCAGGGCCCGATAGGCGCTGGTTCTTCACCGTCTCCTGCATCGGCGTCCATACCGTCGATGTCTTCGGAGTCAAAGTCGAGCATGTCGGTTAAATCGTCGACAGTGGCTACAAAGTGGGTGGTGGGTGGGCTTTGAATTTATTCATCGTCCGTATCCCAACCTTGCTGACCATAGTCCGGCCAGGGCTCTCCTGATAAATAGAGAGACTTTAGTGTCTTCAGAATATCGCCGAAAGGCGAGTGCTGAAAGATGTCCGCGGCAGTAAACTCCATGATCGGCGCCCAATCGGATTCGATCGGCAGGGGCGCGAACGGTTCGGAGTCCGGAGAGGAGTCCGACTCCTTGGAGTCACGAGTCTCGCGGAGTGCGGGGCTGGTGTTCGGCTCGATCGCCATTGGGATCGCAGCCCCCGAGGCGGCGTCCTACCGTCCATCCTTGATCGGCGCAGTTGGCTCCGAATTAAGGGTCGAAGCCGATGCGGGTGCGGCCTCCAGGGCACTATTCGGCGGCAGAGCTAGATCATGCTCGTCGTGCCAGTGCGGCGCGCTCGGCAATGGCTCGAATCCATCAAAGATCAAGTCCCCGCGGATGTCAGCCGTGTAGTTTAAACTTCCAAATCTGACCTGACGGCCAGGGGCGTAGCTTTCGATCTGCTCCAGATGGCCAAGTGAATTGGCCCGCAGTGCGAAGCCGCCGAAGATGAAGATCTGTCTGGGGAGGAAGGTCTCACCCTGGACTGCATCGCTATTGACGATCATAGGAGCCATGGAGCCTGACGGCGACGACACAGAGGAACTCTCAATGAAAGCACCAATGTCGGTGTCAAAACCAGCGGATCTCGGGTAGGGGGTCCCGAACTGTGCGTCTAGGCCGGATGGTAACAGGAGGCAAGGGACACGAAGTTTTACCCAGGTTCGGGCCCTCTCGATGGAGGTAAAACCCTACGTCCTACTTGATTAATATTGATGATATGGGTAGTACAAGAGTAGATCTACCACGAGATCGGAGAGGCTAAACCCTAGAAGCTAGCCTATGGTATGATTGTTGTTGTGTATATGTTGTCCTACGGACTAAAATCCTCCGGTTTATATAGACACCGGAGAGGGTTACGGTTACACAAAGTCGGTTACAATGGTAGGAGATCTACATATCCGTATCGCCAAGCTTTCCTTCCACGCCAAGGAAAGTCCCTTCCGGACACCCCGTCTCCGGTGTCTATATAAACCGGAGGATTTTAGTCCGTAGGACAACATATACACAACAACAATCATACCATAGGCTAGCTTCTAGGGTTTAGCCTCTCTGATCTCGTGGTAGATCAACTCTTGTACTACTCATATTATCAAGAATAATCAAGCAGGACGTAGGGTTTTACCTCCATCAAGAGGGCCCGAACCTGGGTAAAACATCGTGTCCCCTGCCTCCTGTTACCATCTGCCTTAGACGCACAGTTCGGGACCCCCTACCCGAGATCCGCCGGTTTTGACACCGACACCTGCCATCAACAAAGCCCTAGTTTCCCTGCTGTCGAAGATAGATGGAGCGGATGAGCTGCAGGATTTTAGGCCGGTCAACATGGTTCATGGAGCCATCAAGATCTTTGACAAAATACTAGAAACCAGACTAGTGGATGATCTCCCCTTCTTGGTGGGAAAGCACCAAAGTGCCTTTGTCAAGGGAAGGTATTTGCACGACAATTTCATGTTAGTGCAAGGAACTGCCCGACGTCTCCATGCTCTGCGAGACCCCACGGTGCTCCTCAAGCTGGACATCTCAAAGGCATTCGATTCTGTCAAATGGCCATTCTTGTTGGAGGTCTTGAATACTATGGGCTTTGGCCGACGGTGGATAGGATGGATCTGTGGACTCCTTGCTACTTCATCCACGCGGATCATGGTGAATGGGGTTCCGGGTAAGCCCATCTACAACAAGTGTGGCCTAAGGCAAGGCAACCCAATTTCTCCCATGCTCTGCCTCCTTGTCATGGAGCCATTGCATCGCATCTTTCAGTGAGCTTCTGAGATGCACTTGCTCACACCTCTAGCTCCATCAGGCCTACGGACCAGAGTCTCCATCTTTGCGGACAACGTCATGCTCTTTCTTAAGCCCCATTGGATGGACTTGCGGGTGTGCTCATCACTAGTGCAGAACCGAGCTATAGCACCGGCTCGTAAGGCCCTTTAGTGCCGGTTCGGTAACCGACTCTAAAGTGTGGAGACTAAAGGTCCCCCCCTAGTACGGTTCCGCACGAACCGGTGCTAAAGGGAAACCACGTGGCATGAGCCAGCTCCGGGGGCAGGGAGCCCTTTAGTACTGGTTGGTGACACCAACCGGTATTAAAAGGTTGGGGGGTTTTGGGTTTATGATTTCTTTTTCATTTAATTTTGTGTTTTCCATTTGATTCTTTTTTGTTTGCTGGTATTTTACGATACGGCATATTGTACACGTTATGCATATATATAAATAGAATTTCGAGTAGAACCGATCATATATATATATATATATATATATATATATATATATATATATATATCATCGAATGTCTCACAACCACCATTAATTCACACATACACACATGTATATATATACAATTAGCTAGCTATATACAATTTCTCCTAATTGGTGCCTTCAGAGCCAGTGGCATTAGCCTAATTGGTGCCTTCGGAGCACGATGACAATTGGAAGTGGTTCATGGGGGCGGTAGCGGGTAATAGTATTCTCCGTTCATATATATGACCTGGTCGAGCAAAAATCCCGCTATTTCCTCTTGAATTGCTTGTATGCGCTCCGTTGGTAGGAGCTTGTCCCGCACCTCTCTAAACTGTTAAGAAGGAGATCAATATGCATGTGTATTAGTTGTGTGACTAGATATCGATAATGGTGTAAAAATTGTGAATAGTGTTCTGACAAACGTACCCAGTCCTGTCTTTGAGATCGCTCCTTTCGGATGCCATCATGTGAATGTTCTCGCAAACGTAGTATCCACACAGATTATTCCCCGGCGCCTGCTTTAGGGCCTTTACGAGAATGGAATTTGATCAGATAATAATTAATCAAGCATGATAATTAAAGAGATGGCAGCTAGCTAGCTAGTACTACTTAATTACTTACCTTGGGTCGATACCATTTCAGGTTTTGTTTCCATTGGCCTGGAGTGACGTTGATGAACTTTGCCCAAGCCCTGCCCGCCGACAAAGAAAATGAATAAAGGGGTTATTAAATAGTTGTTATCAGGAAATGACGAACTAATTAAATAGGCCGAGATATAGTTAATAATGATTGAAATTACCTATTTACTATCCCCTTCATGATGGTGTAGTCACTTTGTTTCTTAAGTAGTGAGTCCTGTACTTCAATTGTTCCTTCATCAACTTTAATGATTAACAAGATCCAGTGAAAACTGCATGCACACACGTTTGCATGTCTTAATTAAGCGGGCATATATATGTAAGCAAAAACATGTAGCTAGCTAGTAAGCAAAAACAGAATTTGTAGTACAAGACAGTGTGACTCACAGGAAGTTGTAAGGAAGTAGTATATCTTCATTGTATTTGAGGCGCTTGAAGAACTCTAGCATGCTTTCCTCTACACTTGCTCGATAATATGTATCTAAGTTCCATGTGTATTCGTTAATGGTATTTGGGTCAATGAACCCAATGCCATAGTGTGCACCTTTTTTCATTTCATACATCTTCATCCTGCATAATACCACGGAAAGGAATATAGTGAGGATAATTACAGGTAATGATTGATCAAAATGATCACTACAGCTAGCTTGAGACTTAAATTACAGAAAGAAATCACTTACAGACAATAGCAACTGACGATAGATTTGTCGAGTGCGTCTTGATTGTATAACTGAAATAGTTCTGAATACTCAACGGACACAGCTTTCTCATGGAAGTAATGATCCTTCTTGACATTCACCATGAGGGGCTCCCGATTGGAAATCTTGGTAATGTTCATGTAGCATTGATGCAATTCATACATTCTCGTTGGGAGCTTCTTGACCTCGTCTGGCTCGACCAAAGGTTGGCCCCGGACATATTTCCGTTTTATTTCCTCCTCTCTAAGCGGAGACATGGGCTCGATATCGAGGAGTTGTCCAACAGTGATCATGAGCCTTTCAGCCTGCTCAATATGCTCCTCGGTTATTACCACATCGCCCAGCTCGGGAACGTTAACGGTTTGCCCACAATAATATTGGGCGCGCGTACTCTCATGTGTTGTTGGCACAAGAAGCGGGGGGATTGATTGCGCCGCCCGTTCTCCCAGCTAGGGAACAGTTTTACCGCTCCTTTTGCCAGCTGATTTGCTCGAGCTCGAGCTTGCCTCATTCTGTAGACGTGCTCGATTTAACTTCCTGAGGTGGCGCTCATAGCCTGTGTCAACAGGCTTGGGAGCTGGTGCTCTAGCCATACGAATGAAGTGGTCAATCTTTTCCTCAGGCACTTTCTCTCTTGGCGGTGGTGGTGGTTTCGGTGCAAAATGGGCTTCCACATGGGCCTTCACTATGGCTATGTTTTCCTCCTCGGACTTGTCGTAAGGCCTCTGCGGAAGAGGCGCGAGGCTTGGACCATATTGAAATCTCTTGCCTCCGCCTGTACCTCCTGTACTACATCGACTTGTACCGCTATGCACCATAGCTGCGACGGCTCTCTTCCGTGATTGCTGAGGCGGCGGAGACGGCTGACGGGCTGAGTTGGAGGGGGGGCCTGACGCTTGGCCGGACTTGGAGGAGGAGGAGTGGCCTGACGCGTTGGTGGACTTGGAGGAGCGGGAGTCTGCTGACTCGGTGGCGGACTTTGACAAGGAGTCGGCTGACGCGGTGTCTGTGGCCTTTGAAAGATGATGCAATCCTTTCTCCATAGGATGATACGATGTTTGGCCTCTCCCAGTGTGTGCTCCTCGTCACCTCCATGAATGTCAAGCTCTAGCCCCGAATATTGGTCCACCACCTCATCAACCAAGACACGAGCATAGCCTGCTGGAATCGGGTTGCAATGGAAGGTTGCCTCGGGGGGATTTGTAAAAGAAATGGCATCCACCACCTTCATGGATATGTTCTTCATTTTGAAGTGTAGCTCGCAGTTAGTGTTCTCCATGATGTCATCCACGGGGTATCTATCCAGCAATCCGTCGCCCGGGGCGGAACCCACGCTGCTTCTCGGCATGGATGGGACAGTGCTATCCAATGTTGGATCATTCACTAGTTGCCGCCGCTGCTGAGACCCCCTTTGCTGGCTAAGTGAGTCGATCTGCTCCTGCTGCTGCTGGAATTTGACTACCAAGTCCGCGTGCGCTGATTCTAGGCCTTGAAGGCGTTCATAGTCCTGCTTCCTCTACTCCTCCTCCATCTTCCTCTTCTTCTCCTCCACAATCTTCCTTCTCGCATGGGTTTTGTAGTCGGCGTTCCAGTCTGAAAATCCCTCACACCACGGAATAACGCCCTTGCCTCGTGTTCTTCCCGGGTGTTCAGGATTTCCCAGGGCACGAGTAAGCTCGCCGTTCTCTCTGTTGGGCTCGAACACCCCCGATCGACCCTCTTCTATTGCAACAAGTATCTTATCTTCGGCTCCGTTCAGACATGCCTTCTTCGAAACTAAGCCTGTCTTCGGGTCCAACTCCCCCCATACGCATAGAACCAAGTCCTGCACCTAGGGGGGCAGCTCAATGTAACTGGAGTGACTCCTGCATCCTCCATCTCTTTCTCAGTCTTATCCCACTTAGGCATTGCCACCGCGTAGCCACCTGGCCCCAGCTTATGGAACTTATCCTTTTTTGCGGCATTGGCCTTGTTTATTCTCGATCGTTCCTTAGGTAATTCCGATTCCTTGAATTTCATGAAATCGTCCTAATGAGCACTTTGCTTCTCTAGTGTTCCCTTGACGTACTTGTCCCATACACATTTCTTGTGGTTGTTGAATGCAACCGCCATCTTCCTAAGAGCAGCGTCCTTGACTTTCTCCACATCTGCAACTATGAAATGATCTGGTAGGGTGAAATGTTCCATGAGAGTTTCCCAAAGCAGAA
The DNA here is from genome assembly GCF_018294505.1 of Triticum aestivum. Taxonomy (NCBI): domain Eukaryota; kingdom Viridiplantae; phylum Streptophyta; class Magnoliopsida; order Poales; family Poaceae; genus Triticum; species Triticum aestivum. The sequence goes on from NC_057812.1 coordinate 686,100,154, forward strand.
CTTTTTGTCTGTCATCGACAAAAGTAAGATATGGACGTGGCTTTGCTGGCTCTCTCCATTCTTGAAGGGAGATCGGGAGTTGGTCCTTCAAAAGAACTCTGCACTGACGAATGAACTTGTCTGCAATCTTCTTAGGCGCTAATGGTTCGCTATTAGGTTTGATGGCCTCGATATTGTACTTTACGCCCTCCTTCAACTTTTTGTTCGAGCCTCGTACTGTCCTGCTGCCTGAAGATTTGCTCGATCTAGATGGCTGAAAGAAGAAAGATCAATTCCTTAATATATCTTCAAGTCATTTAAAACATGTGATGATCACCAGATGCCTACTTATATAAATATACCTCGCCGGTCTTTGTTGTTTCAAGATCAACATTTTCTTCGTCATGTTCATAGTTCATGACTTCATCAATTCGGTTGTCGCGATCGAATATCATATCACCCTCCCCGGTGTTGTTTAGATATTTGGAGCCGTCATAATCTTCTTCATTCTGATCATCATCTGGCCCGCGAGGATTGCGTATGATATTGAACAGGGCCTCTTCTCCCTCTCTGCCGGTATTGTCCACCATAGCTTTTATTTAACTAATCCAAAAGAAATATATTCAAATTACAATGCATGGATGCAATCAATTAATAAGGAAAAACTGAATCAATCATAGTACATAATAAGCATCATCGAATATAATCTCGAATACGTCGTCTCGAATAATAGATATAATCTCGAATACATCGTCTCGAATAATATATATAATCTCGAATAAATCATCTCGAATATTATATATCGAATACATCACTAGCTAGCTAGCTAGCTAATAAAGATCGAATACTAGAGAGTAATCTAGGCCACTCGCGGTTCCTGAGGCGCGGACGGTGGACAACCAAAGTGAAGGAACCATCACTGGATCATAGCTCGGGTGATCTCCCCAAAGAACCTGCCAGGTATTGGAGAACCTGACGTCCATAGCAGCCATGTAGCGATGGACGTGCTCGTCCTCCTCCCTGACACGGCGACGTACCACCTCCGGCGGGGCCGGCTCCCTCCGCACCGAAAGTGGCCCACGCGAACGCCACCAAAGGAGATCAGGGTCGACGACGGGACCCGGGGCCGGGTTCCTCACCAAGCGCCACGCCCCTGAAGGTAGCACCTCCCAGTGCCAGCCCGGCGGAGCCCAGTCTCGGACATGGGTACTCTGAAGCAGGACGTCGTCGCGAACGGGTCACGCGAGGATGCGGGCCAGGCATCATCGACAACAAATACTATATGCCGCAAAAAGTAAAGTAACATTTTTTAAATGATGGATTGTGATTTCATATATGCAAATTCTAAATTTTATAACTAAAAATATAATAAACTAAAAAAACATTGACCATATCTAAAACTAACATTTCTCTAACAAGTTTTTTCTTTAACATTTCTATAACATTAATATAGAAAAAACTAACATTTCTATATATAACTAACATTTCTATATATAACTAACATTTCTATAACATTAATACAGAAAAACTAATAACTAATAACTAATAACAGAAAACTAAAAACTAAAAACAGAAAAACTAAAAACTAAAAACAGAACAAAAATTCTGTATGTGTGTGTGTATGTGTGTGTGTGTGTTGTGTGTGCAGGCGACGGTGCGGGGATGGGGACGCCCGCGACGGCGAGCCAAGGCTCGACGGCGCCGGCGGCGCGCACAGTGGCTTTGATTGGAGGGAGGAGAGGGGGTACTGAGGCTCACAACGCGGGCAAGGTCGAGGCGACAGCGACGCGGGCCGGTGCGGGGACGGGGACGCGGGCCAGTGCGGGGACGGGGACGGGCCGGCGATGCGGACGGCGCGACGGGGGCGGCGCGACGAGGACGGGGGCGACGCGGAGTTGACGGGGATGGCGTGGCGGCGGCGGTGACGGCGCGGGACAGGGCGGCGGCGATGAAGCAGAGAGAAGTGGGAGGAAACTGACGAAATTTTTGTAAGTGCTATATATACAGGAGGAGCCTTTAGTACCGGTTGGAGTCACCAACCGGTACTAAAGGTCAAATTTGGCTAGGCCAAGCGGCGGGAAGAGCACACCTTTAGTACCGGGTGGTGGCTGGAACCGGTACTAAAGACCCACCCTTTAGTACCGGTTCCAGCCACCAATCGGTACTAAAGTTGGTGCGCTGGCGCAGGTGTGGTGCGGCAAGTTTAGTCCCACCTTGCTAGCCGAGGGGCGCCCGCACTGGTTTATAAGCCCCAGTCCGGTAGCTCTCTCGAGCTCCTCTCTTAAGCAGGCCTTCCGGGCCTACATCTGCTGCTATGCCCTGATGGGCTTATTGGGCTAGCGGGCCTGCATCCTGGCCCAATTAGAATTTGGGTTTCTAGTCGTATGCAGGCCGCTGTGGCCCAGTAGTGGGCTTTTTTCATTTAGTTTGTTCTTTTATGCTTTATTTAGTTTGTTTTATTTATTTTTAGTTGTTTTTTGCTGTATTTAGAGTTTCTTTGTGAATATTTTTGCTTTAGGTACAAAAAATTAGAAACTTTCAGTTAGTGCCGGTAGTTTTCAAATTTAAATAGTTTAAATTTTGAATTATTTGAAATTTGTGTGAATCACTAGTTTGTGAATAACTTAACTTTAAAAATACATTTTTCAGTGATTCTTTTTATTATGTTTAATATTAGTGTGTTTTATCATTATATTCAATTTGGTAATGCTTAGGTTATTTAAAAATGAAATGCCTTTGTAACAGATGAGTTTTCGTCCGAAACCCTGATAGTTCGAAAGAGATTGTCCATTTTGTACACGAAGTGCATCCAGTTTTTGCCGTAACCCTCTCTACTTTTTTGCACATGCTATGTGGGTGAAATTATGATACCATGCCAACTTTCAACCTTTTCGGAGTTCATTTGAAGTGTTTTTCAATTTAGCTGAAAAAATCAGTAAATGCATGAAAGAATTTGTTTGCACATAAAATTTCTTCGCGTTTCAAATGCCAAAACACATAACTACCCTAACTATTACAGAGATTCCCTCCTGGGTGTGAAACACAGAAGAAAGTGATGATAGTGAAGCCGATCACATCCCAGATCTTTGGGTGTGAAACTTTTTCTTCGCGTGTGTCCCTTTGCGCCGTAACCATGGAAAATCTTCATCATTTAACGGGATGCTCGGGTCAATATTCACTGTGAATGGAGCAATTTCATCAAACTTTTCATAATCTCCTGACATGTCTGTCTTGTCATCCACTCCCACGATGTTTCTCTTCCCAGAAAGAACTATGTGCCGCTTTGGCTCATCGTATGATGCATTCGCTTCCTTATCTTTTCTTTTTCTCGGCTTGGTAGACATGTCCTTCACATAGAAAACCTGTGCCACATCATTGGCTAGGACGAATGGTTCGTCTGCATACGCAAGATTGTTGAGATCCACTGTTGTCATTCCGTACTGCGGGTCTTCCGTTACCCCGCCTCGTGTCATATTGACCCATTTGCACCGAAACAAAGGGACCTTCAAACCACGTCCATAGTCAAGTTCCCATATGTCCTGTATATAACCATAATATGTTTCCTTTCCCGTCTTGGTTGCTGCATCAAAGCGGACACCACTGTTTTGGTTGGTGCTCTTCTTATCTTGGGCGATCGTGTAAAATGTATTACCATTTATCTCGTACCCTTTGAAAGTCATTATATTCAAAGATGGTAACTGGGACAGCGAGTACATGTCATCTTCAATAGAGGCGTCATGCATGGTACGTGTCTGCAACCAGCCGGCGAAACTCCTGGTTTGTTCACGTGTAATCCAGTCATCAGACCGCTCCGGGTGTTTGGAGCGTAGAAAATTCTTGTGTTCGTCCATATACGGAGCCACCAAGGCGGAATTCTGTAGAACTGTGTAGTGTGCTTCAGTGAGAGAATGTCCGTCCATACATATTATTTGATCCCCTCCTAGCGTGCCTTTTCCATCCAGTCTGCCCTTATGCCGCGATTCAGGAACACCAATCGGCTTAAGGTCAGGAATAAAGTCAATACAAAACTCAATGACCTCCTCATTTTCATGGCCCTTGGAGATGCTTCCTTCTGGCCTAGCACGGTTATGAACATATTTCTTTAAGACTCCCATGAACCTCTCAAAGGGGAACATATTGTGTAGAAATACAGGACCCAAAACGTTAATCTCTTCGCATAGGTGAACTAGGACGTGCGTCATGATGTTGAAGAAGGATGGTGGGAACACTAACTCGAAACTGACAAGACATTGCACCAAATCATTCTCTAACCTTGGTATGATTTCTGGATCGATTACCTTCTGAGAGATTGCATTGAGGAATGCACATAGCTTCACAATGGCTAATCGAACGTTTTCCGGTAGAAGCCCCCTCAATGCAACCGGAAGCAGTTGCGTCATAATCACGTGGCAGTCATGAGACTTTAGGTTCTGGAACTTTTTCTCTGCCATGTTTATTATTCCCTTTATATTCGACGAGAGGCCAGACGGTACCTTAATACTGAGCAGGCATTCAAAAAAGATTTCCTTCTCTCCTTTGGTAAGGGCGTAGCTGGCATGACCCTGATGTATTCCGTCTTTTTCGTGCATATGTTGCTGGTCCTCCCGTGCCTCAGGTGTATCTTTTGTCTTCCCATACACGCCCAAGAAGCCAAGCAGGGTCACGCAAAGATTCTTGTCACGTGCATCACGTCGATTGCGGAGCGGACCTCTAGGTCTTTCCAATAGGGCAGGTCCCAAAATATAGATTTCTTCTTCCACATGGGTGCGCGTCCATCAGTGTCATTCGGAACAGGTTGTCCACCAAGACCCTTTCCAAAGACTATCTTCAAATCCTTGACCATATCATGTACATCAGCACCAGTACGGCGGCGAGGCTTCGTCCGGTGATCTGCCTCACCTTTGAAATGCTTGCCTTTCTTTCTTACGGCATGCCTGCTCGGAAGAAATCGACGATGTCCCAGGTACACATTCTTCTTACAATTAGCCAAATATATACTGTCGGTATCGTCCAAACAGTGCGTGCATGGCGGTATCCCTTGTTTGTCTGTCCTGAAAGGTTACTGAGAGCAGGCCAATCATTGATGGTCACGAACAGCAATGCCTTTAGGTCAAATTCTTGCCCCATGTGCTCATCCCATGCACGTACACCTGTTCCATTCCACAGCTGTAAGAGTTCTTCAACTAATGGCCTTAGGTACACATCAATATCGTTGCCGGGTTGCTTAGGGCCTTGGATGAGCACTGGCATCATAATGAACTTCCGCTTCATGCACAACCAAGGAGGAAGGTTATACAAACATAGAGTCACAGGCCAGGTGCTATGGTTGCTGCTCTGCTCCCCAAAAGGATTAATGCCATCTGCGCTTAGACCAAACCATACGTTCCTTGCGTCATCTGCAAACTCCTTCCCGTACTTTCTCTCGATTTTTCTCCACTGCGACCCGTCAGCGGGTACTCTCAACTTTCCGTCTTTCTTACGGTCTTCTCTGTGCCATCGCATCGCCTTGGCATGCTCTTTGTTTTGGAACAAACGTTTCAACCGTGGTATTATAGGAGCATACCACATCACCTTGGCAGGAATATTCTTCCTGGGCCGCTCGCCCTCAACATCACCAGGATCATCGCGGCTGATCTTATAGTGCAATGCACCGCATACCGGGCAAGCGTTCAAATCCTCGTACTCACCGCGGTAGAGGATGCAATCATTAAGGCATGCATGTATCTTCTGCACCTCTAACCCTAGAGGGCAGACAGCCTTCTTTGCTTCGTACGTACTCTCGGGCAATTCGTTGTCCTTTGGAAGCATATTCTTTATCATTACCAACAACTTTCCAAATCCCTTGTTAGATACACCATTCTCTGCCTTCCATTGCAGCAATTCCAGTGTGGTGCCCAGCTTTTTCTTGTCACCTATGCAATCCGGGTACAACATTTTTTTGTGATCCTCTAACATGCGCTGCAACTTCTTCTTCTCCAAATCACTTGCGCAGTTTCTATTTGCATCGGCAATGGCCCGACCTAGATCATCAACGGGCTCATCTGATGCCTCTTCTTCAGCATTTTCCCGCATTGCCGGCTTAGCTTCTTCCCGCATTACCGGCTCAGCTTCTTCCCCCATTGTTGTATCATCGTATTCAGGGAACACATGGCCAGGATAGCTGTCGTCGTCCTCTTCTTCTTCATTGTCTTCCATCATAAACCCTCTTTCTCCGTGCTTGGTCCTAACATTATAGTGGGGCACGAAACCGGACTTAAACAGGTGGACGTGAATGGTTCTCGACTTAGAGCAATTTAGATCATTCTTACAGCCAGCACACGGACAAGGCATAAAACCATCCGCCCGCTTGTTTGCCTCAGCCGCAAGCAGAAAAGTTTGCACGACATTAATGAAATCGGGAGAGCATCAGTCATCATACATCCATTGTCGGCTCATCTTCATTACACAACACCGAGAAAGACCAAATTAATACAAGTTCATACATAAACTTCATACATAAAGTTCATACAACACTTAAATACAACAAACAAATAACTCTCTAGCTAAAGAATTTAAATGCAACAACAAATGCGGTCAAGTTCGCAACTAAGGTAACAATTGATGCAAAAGCATAATGATAGCAAGCCTCACTATGAATGGCATATTTTCTAATCTTTCTAATCTTCAAGCGCATTTTCTCCATCTTAATCTTGTGAGCATCGATGACATCGGCAACATGCAACTCCAATTCCATCTTCTCCCCCTCAATTCTTTTCAAATTTTCCTTCAAATCCTCGTTTTCTCTTTCAACTAAATTTAACCTCTCGACAATAGGGTCGGTTGGAATTTCTGGTTCTACCACCTCCTACATACAAATATCTATGTCAACTTGATGGGCATAATTTGTCATAAACACGAAATGCAACATATAGTTTTGAAAGAGAATATACCACATCCGAATCATAACCCGGACGAGGGCCGACGGGGACGGATATCAAAACTATGGCACTATGTATAACAAACAACGTATGGGTAAGATAATTATACGAGTAACTATATATCCAAATCACACAAACATCAATTTTTATATAAAACATTCATGAACAAGAGGCTCACCACAAGGTGGTGCCGGCAACGGGACGTTGGGGGCAATCAACGGTGGTTACGATGGAGATTTAGAAGGCACTAAGTAAACCACACCTACATATGCAAACTAAGTGTTATTTTTGACCTCAAATTGCATAAAAATCAAATACTAGCACATATATATAATTCCTCCCAAATTACTAAACTCACAAATCAATCACTATATAAAGCATTGCAAGAGCTAATCTAGCAATGAGAGATGAAAGGACAAAGTTGCTAACCTTTGTGATCATTTGAATGGATGGGGCCTTCAAATCTTGACAAAATTTGGGAAAAATGTGTGATGAGATTGAGAGGAAGAGGGGAAGAACAAAGAGGAGAGGGGAAAGGGGAAGAACAGAGCGAGCTCGGGTGGACAAAGGGTTTATGTAGGATGACCTTTAGTACCGGTTTGTGATACGAACCGGTACTAAAGTTGCTGGAGGGGGACCAGACTGACAACATCCTGCCACCGCTCACTTTAGTACCGGTTTGTGGCACGAACCGGTGCTAAAGGTTCACCATGAACCGGTACTAATGATGTCCGCCCGCCTAGCCGTTGGAACCGGCACTAATGGACACATTAGTGCCGGCTCAAATTCAAACCTGCACTAATGTGCTTCACATTTGACCCTTTTTCTACCAGTGCATTGATCCTAGACATTTTTGCTGCTGCTTCGTGCCTTCGTGTCAACCTGACGAAGAGCGCGACACTCCCGATCAGATGCTCGCAAGACCAGATGGTCATGGTCACTAACATCCTTCGCTGCTGCATTGGCCGGTTCCTGATCAAATATCTAGGCCTCTCGTTGACCATCCGCCGGCAATCAGCGGCGCAGCTTCGAGGACTAGTTGATCACATCGCGGCAAGCTTACCCACATGGCGAGCATCAGCGCTGCCAAAGAGCGGCCGACTACTCCTCATCAAGTTTGTCCTGTCGGTAATACCAATTCATGCTATGTTGGCTTTCGAGCTCCCAGCCAAGACGATCATAGCTATCAACCAAATCTTATGTGGATTCGTATGGTGTGGTAAAGCGGGAGCGAAAGGAGGCAACTGCGATGTGGCATGGCCGGCGGTCTGTGCCCCTAAGTGGGCTGGTGGCCTTGGCGTGCCGGATATCCAGTGGATGAACACGGCCATGCAGGCTAGGTGGCCATGGCTGGCTCGAACCGACAACTCGAGGCCATGGAGTGAGTTCACGCTACCAATACCAAAAGCGGCCAGACAGCTATGCAATGCGGTGATGCACACGACAATTGGTGACGGCAGGGATGCTTTGTTTTGGGAGGACCGGTGGCTTGATGGCTATAGGATCGAGGAGATCGCCCCTAGCATTCATTCCCGAATCCCCAAACGCATTAGAAAGCGGCTGCAGGTTAATCAGGTGATAATGAGCGGATCTTGGGCACACGAGGTTGGCCCCGATATGGATGGGCCGACGCTCGGGGAATTCATATAGTTTTGGGCTCGAGTCGACGCGTTGCAACTCTAGGAGGGAGTGCTGGATGTGATTGTCTGGGTGTGGGAGCGCAGTGGAAGGTACTATGCCCGCTCTGCGTATGCTGCCAAGTTCATGGGCAGGGTTGTGGCTCCGACGGCGATGATGACATGGAAGAACCGAGCCCTCCTACAGTGATGTTTCTTCCTGTGGCTTTCTGTTCACAACCGTTGTTGGACCTCTGATCGCTTGGCTAGGAGGTGCCTGTCGCACCAGGACGCTTGCCTGCTTTGCGACCACACTATTAGGGAAAAGCCTATACACAGAATCTTACCAGCAGTGCGCTTTAAAATAAGGCATTGCTGCTAAATAGTAGTAGCGCTCGCGCACACACCTCGCTGCTGAAATGAATGTATCAGTAGCGCGCCCACTCTAAGACGCGCTACTAATATAATTGCCACGCCGCCGCCGTGAGGCTAGTTTTAGCAGCAGCGCGCTTGTATGAAGAGCACTACTGCTACGGACCATAGTAGTAGCGCATTTACACAATAACCGCTACTGCTAAGTTTACTAAAAAATTAGTCCCACCTCGCTTCGTGAAGAGAGTTTGTACCACCTTAAATATGTTACTTCTCAAACTTTCACAACCACTTGGTCTTCATTGAACTCTATGTGTAAAATTTGTGGCTGCAATATGAGTCTTCAGCAGTTCCTAAACTGGTGAGGACTCATATTGACAAATCAGATTGTACACAAAAATATCATTGAGGATCAATGTATTTTAGATGTCTATTTTTACATGCTGACACATAGCAGTAGCGCACTCTTTGTGAAAGGCGCTACTGCTAGGTCGCTTAGCAGTAGCGCCTTTTGCTATAGCGCGCTACTGCTAAGCCATTCCATCTCCCCACTCTCCGACCTATCCGATCCACTCACACTCACTCGATCTCCCCCTCAACCCCCCGCGCCGGTCCTCCCCCGTCGCCCCTCCTCCGATCTGGCCGCCACCTCTTCCTCCTCGCTGGACTCGGTACCAGCCTCCTCCTCCGTCCTCCCTCTAGTCGCTGCTGGCCGGCCCCTCCTCGCTCTGCCTTCCTTCTCCGTCCTCCCTCCACTTGTTGCCGAATGGCCCCTCCTCGCTCCGTCTTCCTCCTCCGTCCTACTCTCTTCTCCCTCCTCGAGTCGCCCCTCCTTCTCCCTTCTCCCTCCTCCCTCCTCCATCCACAACCCCTCCTCCCTGCTACATTTAGATTTAGTAGGCTAGTTGATTTAGAACATTTTAATTTAGTTGATTTAGTATGTAGTTGATTTACTTGATTTAGAACATCTTGATTTAGTTGATTTAGTTGATTTAGTAGGCTAGCTAGTTGATTTAGAACATTTTGATTTAGTTGATTTAGTATGCTAGTGGATTTAGTAGGCTAGTTGATTTAGTTGATTTAGTATGCACCATTTTATTGTTATTTTTCTTTACATGGATAGATAGATGCTTTTGTTTTTTTGTAATAAGTTATTTTTGGCAAAATGTAGGTGCCAATTTAGTTAAATTTGCCACTTGTTTTTTAATCAATTATCTTAGGCAATAGGGGCCAGATGAGATGAAATGTCTTGGTAGTTGGTACCCTTATTTGGTAGATATTTGTGAAAAAAAAATCGACAATAGGTGCCACCGAAATGCTTTGTCCATAAAATTGCTTCTAGCGGAAGAACCAAAAATATTACATGCTACTGTTTTTCTTTCCTGTGAAGTGAATCGTTAATCCTTTGCTGATATTGCTTTAGGAAAGTGGCGCCACCACCACCACCAGTATGTAGACTGTGCAAGTCAAGGTGCACCAGCAGCCTTGCAACTGGCAAGCTGTTCGACATCTACTTCCATCCGAGTTTTCCTCATGCGGCGGTAAGAAATTAGATAAAATGTAACAACTATTTTATTTTTAGTGTTGGCATTACTTCATTGTGTCATTTTGCTTTTTTACACAGATCGTCCCATGCAATGTGAGGTTGAAATTCAACAAGCTGACAGGAGACACTATGACATTTGAGGCTCCTGGGGGGCCGTACACTATGGAGGTCAAGAAAGGATGCAATATGTCGCAGATTGGAGGAGATGGATGGGCCCGTTTCCTTGCCCACATGCGTCTTACTGGTGGTGAGTTGATCAGCTTCTCCTTCAGAGCAGAAAGACCCAAGATGGCTGTCATTTATCTCAACCTGGTGGAAGATGACGAAGATGATGAAGATAATGAGGACCCACTCGATGAAGATGATGAGAACCCACTTCATGAAGCCATCATAGCTCAAAGAATGAGGCTGAGCGAGGAGGAGGTGTGCAACCTATGGGACATAATTCCGCCACGTGATGACTTTGTCGGGGTGCCATTCGTGACCCGCCTGACAAGTACCATGGTCGATCGGCATGAAATGGTATGTTATACGTACTGCCTGTAGTAATTTGATGATATATATATGCTTTATTGTTATACTTACAAATGCAAATTATTCGATGATATGCTTAGTGAATCCGATGATATGCTTAGTGTAGAGTCCAATGATATGCTTTGTGAAATCTAGTCGATGATATGCTTTAGTGTAGAGTCTGATCACATGCTCTTATTAGTGTAGAATCCAATGAACTATTAATAGTGTAGATAATCCATATATACTTATTAGTAGAATTCATGATTAGTTAGTACAAATGTGTAGTACTGTGTCTTTTGATAGTGTAGAAATCTAGACTTAATAGAAATATATTTGCAAGAGTATGTGCGAGGCTATTTATTAATTGATATGTTTTTCTTATTCAGAAATTGCCAAAGAACCTATCTGTGAGTTGTGGTATCGAGCCTGATGAAGAAGGCTCAGCTGGAGTACGCCTTACCACAAGGGGCTCCGTTGCCACCTGTACTTAGTGCATGGACACAGACGGTCGCACACACTTAAACTCAGTTGGGTGGAAGAGATTCCTCGTTGGCAAGAATCTTCGTGTTGGACAGGCCATCCTAATTACTATCAGGAACACCCACCGCCCAGGCTTGAGGATGATGATTGTCGTTGATATCATCGAGAACTACATGTGTGTGTGTGGCTATATCATCTAGAACTACATATGATGATCGTCGTCGATATCATGTAGAACTACATATGATGATCGTCGTCGATATTATCTAGAACTACATATGATGATCGTCGTCGATATCACCTTGTACTGCTTGAGGATGCATGTTGAGTATATATGAAATTATTATCTAGTACTCCCTCGGTTCCAAATTACTCGTCGTGGTTTTAGTTCAAATGTGAACTAAAACCACGACGAGTAATTTGGAACCGAGGGAGTACTACCTAGTACCTATAATGCTTTATGAAATCGATATCTAGTAGTACCTAGTATCTGGAAATTGTTGTTTATTGAAGTTGAAACGGGGTAGGAAGCCGGGGGAAATGATGAAATATATAGCAATAGCGCGGGGCAAGGAAATCGCTACAACTAATTAATAGTAGCGCGTTTTGAAAACGCGTTGCTGATACAGTCCAGAGTAGTAGCGCGGGTACGGACCGCGCTACTACTAACAGTTAGCTATAGCGCCTTATTGGTAGCGCGGCTGCCCGCACTGCTAATAGCCCCAAAACCCGTGCTACTACTAGGGTTTTCCCTAGTAGTGCCAGGAGGAGGAAACGATGAATCATATCATGTTGCACTGTGCTTTCTCCAGGGAGTTTTGGTTCTAGATATGCACGGCGTTGGGCAAGCCAGGGTGGACTCCAGGGCTTGACGACACATTGACGGAGTGGTTGCTCAACAAGAACATAGAGGGCACACCGGGCAAGGACGTGAGAGCCATAATCATACTTGTTCTCTGGGAGCTATGGAAGCATCGCAACGGGATCATTTCGACGGGGATTCACCTTCGCTCATTAGGCTAGTTCGTAGGTGCCTTACTGTGGGTAGGGCCTGGAAGACGGCGGGCCTCATACGGATGGACATGGAGCACTTCTTCGGGTGGATCCACGTGTGCGCAATGGACGAGACATATAGCCAGACTATGGTACAGTGGCTAGGGTGTTTTGTAGCACCTTCGGTGGCGCGGGTGTGTTGTAACACCCTCGGTGGAGGGTCCTTGTACCCCTTTCTCTCTTTAATGCAAGATACGCATGCTATGCGTATTCGAGAAAAAAATGATTCCGTTGATTTGATTGAAATATCCCCCCTTGATGAACATGATGCTTGGTATTCTTATGGCCATGATGCCAATATTAGTTATTATTATGGAGATGAATTTGTTATATATAGTTCCTTATGTCAAACATGAAATTATTGTTATTGCACCCATACTTGATAATTCCTGGAATCAAAAGCATGATTGCAATAATGTTATTATCAATTATGTGGATGTCGATTGTGTAATGATATGCAAAACCCCAAGCTTGGGGATGCAAATTTTGCTATGTCCACTACTTATTGCAATGATCATGATTGGGGTGATAATGCTTTTTATGATCTAGAAATTTTATTTAAGCCTCAAGATGAATATGTTTGCGATAATATGGAAAGTGGGTTTGGAAGAGTGTCTCAACTCTAGGTAATAATGGTCCCACTACTTTGGAGTATGATCAATCTTATGAAATTTTTGATAAAAGTGGGCTTGGAGAGGTCATCACTTCATTTGATGATAATCCCACTATTTTGGAAGAGTGTCAACTTTCCATGCATATGGATCATGAAGAGAATATTTTATGTGATAGTTATATTGTTAAATTTGATTATGATCCTACATGTAATTATTATGAGAGAGGAAAATATGTTTGTAGAAATTTCCATGTTACTAAATTACCTCTCGTTATGTTGACATTGCTATTGTTTCTTTCTTCTTCCTTGCATATGGTAGTTTTTGCTTGCTATGATAATTTGTTTGCTTATAAAATTCCTATGCATAGGAAGTATGTTAGACCTAAACTTGTTTTTCACATGTTATATGATTCTCCTTTTGTGTTTCAATCTTTTTCTTTCCTGTAAGCATCATCAAAATTATCAACGCCTAGCTAAAAGGCTTTAAAGAAAAGCACTTATTGGGAGACAACCCAATATTTTTATTTTATGTTCTTGAATAATTACACAATATTACTTCTGTAGGAATTGTGTTTTAGTGCTTTAATTAGTGTTTGTGCCAAGTAATACCTTTGCAATGGTCCATGGTGATAGTTGATTTGATTTTGCTTTAAAACATAAACTTTTGCGTCCAGTACCAGAATATTTAAAATCCACTGGAGCATGATAAAATTATGAATTTTTTTACACAAGATTGATATACAAATTTCCTTGATTTTCCTAAATTTTTAGAATTGTTGGAGTTACAGACGTATACGAAGTTTCCAGATTACTACAAACTGTTCTGTTTTTGATATATTATGTTTTCTATGTGTTGTTTGCTTATTTTGATGAATCTATGGGTTGGGGTATGAACCATTGAGAAGTTGGAGTATAGTAGATATAACACAAATATAAATTTAGAATGAGTTCACAATAGTACCCAAAGTGGTGATTTTCTTTATTATACTAACGGATTTTATGAGTTTTCTGTTGAGTTTTGTGTTGGGAAGTTTTCATGTTTTGGGTAAGATTTGATGGACTATGGAATAAGGAGTGGGAAGAGCCTAAGCTTGGGGATGCCCATGGCACCCCAAGGTAATATTCATGGACAACCAAGCATCTAAGCTTGGTGATGCCCCGCATGGCATCCCCTCTTTCATCTTTAATCCATTGGTAAATTTACTTGAGGCTATATTTTTATTCACCACATGATATGAGTTTTGCTTGGAGCGTCTTGTATTATATGAGTTTTTGTTTTTTAGTTTGCTACAATCATCCTTGATGTACACAACTTTTGAGCGGGACATGCATTAATCGTGAATTTGTTAGAATACTCTGCGTGCTTCACTTATATCTTTTGAGTTAGGCAGTTGCTCTAGTACTTCACTTATATCTTTTTAGAGCACGGCGGTGGTTTTATTTTGTAGAAATTGATGAACTCTTATGCTTCACTTATAATATTTTTAGAGTCTTAAAACAATATGGCTATTTTCTTAGGTTATGAATTTGGCCCTAATATGATGGCCATCCAAGAGGGATATAATAAAAACTTTCATAAAGAACATTGAATATATGAGAAGTTTGATTCCCTGCATTTGTTTTGAAATATAAAGATGGTGATATTAGAGTCATGCTAGAGACTAATTGTGGATTATTAGATATACTTTGTGTGAAAGTTGAAAAAGCTTGAGAACATCAAAAGTATGAAATAGGGAGGGAGAAAGTTGAAAAAGCTTGAGAACATCAAAAGTATGAAATAGTTGATTGACTTGTCATCAGGGTTGTGCATGATAAATACTTGGTGTGATGAAGGTAGAGCATGACAAGACTTTGTGATTTTGTAGGGATAACTTTCTTCAGCCATGATACTTTGAGAATACATGATTGCTTTATTAGTATGCTTGAAGTATTATTATTTTTATGTCAATATTAAACTTTTGTATTGAATCTTATGGATCTGAATATTCATGCCACATTAAAAAAATTATATTGATAAATATGTTAGGTAGCATTCAACATCAAAAATTCTATTTTTATCATTTACCTACTCGAGAACGAGCAGGAATTAAGCTTGGGGATACTTGACACGTCTCCAACGTATCTATAATTTTTCATTGTTCCATGCTATTATATTATCTGTTTTGCATGTTTATATACATTAATATGCTATTTTATATTATTTTGGGACTAACTTATTAACCTAGTGCCTGGTGCCAGTTGCTGTTTTTCCTTGTTTTTGGCTTTTTGCAGAAAATCAATATCAAATGGAGTCCAAATGAAATAAAACTTTACAGTAATTTTACTTGGACGAGAAGAAACCTAGGAACCTTCGGGAAGAGGCCAGAAGACCTATGAGGAGGCTACAAGCCCTAGGGGGCACCCCTAGGCTTGTGGGCCCCTCGTAGACCTTATAACCCTGATTCTAGCACTATAAATTCTCAAATATTCTCCTTATGTCAGAGGGCACATCAAATATACTTTTCCGCTCCCGCAACCGTCCGGACTCAACGTCCTAAAAATGTACGTATCCTGCGGCAAGAGGGAATCACACTCGCTCGGCCTAAGGCTAATGCTCTCAAAGACGGGCCTGAACTCTTTCAAAGGGTGACGATGGAATAATCGCACCAGTGCCTTGCTGACCCTCCTCTTCACTTTTGACCTCAACCTCCTCACCTCATCTCCACCCTAATCAGCAGGCTTGGTCACTGACTTGTTCACCTCCTCCAGCAGCTAGCTGAGGAAGACAGGTTTGCGCTCGCTGATAAGCTTGGCGTCACTAAAGCACAAGCCGCCTTGACATGGAGGTAGTCCCTGAAAGTTGTCTGTGCAGCGCAGAATACCCATCTGTTGAGCATATCTTGCCTGACCTCTTCCCATCCCCATCCTCCTTCCCGTCGTGGCTGGGACTGAGAGCGGCCGAATACGGCTGCGGCTGAATGATGAGGCCAGTCGAGTCGACCCAGCTAGACGAGGATGATGAACTTTGACGAGCAGAGATGGCACCACGCCGCTTTGGAGCCAACTGGGGATGGCGGCTCTGCTAACACTAGGATCGATCCTTGCAGGCGGGATTTTAGCATGCGGGTGTATAAAACACGTGACGCCACTGTATTGCTTTTGATCTGTGTCGTCCAATCCAGTCTGACGAACAGCCCATATTCACTGGATTCACCGTCAAAGGACTCAATATTTAGACTAGGTTGACTTTCAGACGCTTTTATTTATTAAAATATGTTGAAAATACAATGAATTTGGTCAAGTTAAATAAAGATCATCCGGTTTACATGAAAACAATCTAGTTTGTTCAAAATTCGCTTTGAGATGTATGTGAACATGGTTGGATATCTGGCTCATGTCACACGGACACATCGACGGATGCATGGATACAATGTGGCCTAATATCCTTTGGTTGGTTGCTCCGCAAGTACACCATGTTAGCCTCGGATCTCGTGATGTCCTCAATTTTTTGTATGTGCGTGCCTCCTTGAGCTTAGACATGCCGCCCTCCATCTAGCAGTAAATTATCCGATGACATAAGACTTATGCAGATCCTACAAGAAGTAATAGTACTACCACTAAACTGTTGTAGAGTGAAAGTAAAAGAGACACATGAAGAGTCCAAATGATCCACTAGTTCCATTGCAATGTGGGAGACCCACTTATATACATGGAGAAGGGGTGTGTTGGGGAGACACCTCTTCTCCAACAGACACCTCCTGGGAGGCATCCCTCCCATACAATTGATCACATGTTTTTATTTCTCAACACTCCCCCTTGATCAATTCGTCATATGTATATTGCAAACTGAAAACTCCTCCAAAAATCATGTGGGAAAAATTGAGGAGAGACCTTATAATAATATGCCATCGAAAACTCCTTTAAAACCCAGTGGGAAAATATAAGGAGAAACCAATATGGCATATATCCGCACTTGTATTTATATTGTCTCGTTAAAAACCTTATATGAGAAACTATCATGAAAAACTCATAAAGGGAAAAAGAGTACAATATGAGTGATTCGAGGATCACGAACGAGTTATAACTTGGGATTTTACTCCCCCTGAACTTTGCAAACCTCAAGAATATCTCATATCAATTCCACGAACCTAGTTCTGGAATGTAAATATTGATAGAGATACTGTGAATATCACAATAATCTGTTTGCATATTATCCTCTTACATTTCTGTAATTCACAAGGATAAATATAACCCATAAGCAATACAAGTGACATTATCTTGGTAGATAATGATAATCTCCACATGATTTCACATGTGGCCAATCATTCTATGAAGTTATCCACATTTTTTGATGCTTCAAATGAAATAGAATGATCACTGGAAGGACTCGTTTAGAGCCTATTCTGAATACTTCCTTCAAAGTACTCTTCCAGCAAACCCGGTCTTTGATATGGCATTGTGGGATCAGATAATTAGCCACTATCAATATATCAAACCATGGTCCCATCTTGATTTTTCGAATGAAATTGATCAAGACCCTTTGTGCCCTGGATATATCCCAGGATATTCCTTACACAAACCTTATACCTTTCAGGGAATTGCACTCCTAATAAATTGTCAAAAATTATAGTGCCAGGCCTGCCATATTTTGCAAGATATATGAGTGCTTGGATGGTATTTAGATATGGCAATTCATGCCCCACTATCACTTCACCATCTCCCCTATGTCTATAGGATTTGTATCCCATATTAGGTATAATATGACCATATGTGTCTTTGATATAATATACCCATATTGAATTTCTTCAATACTTTCGGATATATGAAGACTGATATCTTAGGGGGATATGCTCAAGTCATAAGCTTAGCATAATTTGGTTTAACTCAAATATCCGTCTTAACATGATTGTGTGTATTTCATGTCTTATATAGACTTTGATGATAAGATCATCAACACCAAAAATTAAGGTGATGTAAAATCCAACCCAGGATTTCTTCATGAATACACGTCAACAATCATTAGTATGAGAGTAATCCTTGTCAAGGAATAACTCACTTAGTCGGTTGCACCACACAAATCTCCGACTACTTCAAGTCATAGAATGACTTCAGAAGTTCCACACATGCATGTTGCGATTTACCTTTGGATTCAGAATATTGAGTCATTCAATGACTTCAATATATACATGCAAACTAATTGACCCATGGGAGTATGTACACATTACATACATCAACCGTATGGATCTATACTGCCATTAACATTCAGTATCGAAACATAATTCCACTCATACCAAGAAGGTATGCTACATCGTAACAGATGTCGGGTCTCTGCGAAAAACCCCTGTGCTACAAGCCTCGCTTTCTCACCACCTCATTTATTTTTATTTTCAAACGAAAATTTACTTCTCTTCCCTCTAGAAGATACTTATGAGAAGCAGGTTTTACATCGGTAAATACCTCTCTATTGATGAGCGAGTGCCAATCTTCCTTAATTGCTTCCTTTCATCTGAACCAATATAAGTGCAACAACACTCTCCATGGATTTGGTTCAGGGCCCAAAAAGGATTCTAGCAATTCTCGAGAAGAATTTTATGTCGACATATGTAGACTTTCTCATACATGATTATCATGAATCAATATCACTGTGGAATTTTTATTATGTATCTGAACTCCTTGTGATTTCCCACAACAACGGAGTCAAGGTGTTTCGATGTCCCAACACCTAAAAATCTGTGCACATATGTGTTGGACTTTGGATGCCGCGCATCCCTCAGGTGTCATTCAACCCAAGGTTGAATCATATTTACTAATCGAGGGGTCAATCTCCTCTGTTTCCACTGAAACATATGCGAATTCAATCTCATGCGACCAGAATTCTCCCCCTCTTGCTCTCATCTAGGGAGATGGGTGGTTTATTTGGTACCTCCACTCGTTCTGGTACTTGACCATAGTGACACCTTAGTCATCAGTAAATATACTTGGCAGATTATTGCAATATGTTGCAAATTTCTCATAATCTGAACCTAAAGTTCAAATTCTTAAGTACATGGACAAAATTTCTATGACATTTCTTATCCATTTCCTGGCATTCTTTGTGGTACACATCTCCCCCTAATGCCAGAAAATGTTCTTATTGCAAAAGCAATCAGCGTATGGGCTGCAAATAACTCCCTTGCTAGGGTTAAGGTATTCGGCGGATTAACGAACATACCACAATTATTCCTCACATAGATCCCAACCATATGTGAAGGCCCATGATGTACGTTGGGGTGGTGATATCGGTATACAACCGAATTACCGCAGATGGGAAATACTTCACTTATTTCCACGTACAAACTGCAAGGGGGTGCAGTATCATTTGATCTCATTTAGACCAAATATGCGGAGTGTGAGACCGCATGTTACCATCAACAAAATGTCGGTAAATCACAATTCTCCAACATTGGCTATGCAATTGAATCTCTTTCATAAGATATCCAGCCAAACCATTCTGGTTATGTACCATATACTGAATATAACCATTGAATGTCCGTGAATCAACTTCAACGACATTTCCATTCCAATGGAATTTTCTGTTGGGGAACGTAGTAATTTCAAAAAATTTCCTATGCACACGCAAGATCATGGTGATGATATAGCAACGAGGGGAGAGTGTTGTCTACGTACCCTCGTAGACCGAAGCGGAAGCGTTGACGCAACGTAGAGGAAGTAGTCGTATGTCCTCCAGTTCAACCGATCCAAGTACCGTTACTCCGGCACCTCCGAGTTCTTGACACGCGTACAGCTCGATGACGCACCCTCGATCTCCGATCCAGCAGAGGCGCCGAGGGGAGTTCCGTCAGCACGACGTCGTGGTGACGATCTTGATGTTCTCCTATTGCAGGGCTTCGCCTAAGCACCGCTACAATATGACCGAGGTGTAATATCGTGGAGGGGGGCACCGCACACGGCTAAGGAACGATCAATGATCAACTTGTGTGTTCTAGGGTGCCCCCTACCCCCGTATATAAAGGAGGGAGGGAGGAGGTTGCCGGCCCAAGGGGGGGCGCGCCATGAGGAGGGGGAAACCTACTCCAAGTAGGTTTCCCTCTCTTTTCCTTATCTTATTTGGAGGGGGAAGGAAAGAGTACTAGTATTAGGAAGTAGTACTAGTAGTAGTAATAGGAAGAGGGGGAAGGAGAAAGGAAAGGGGGAGCCGGCCCCCCTCCCCAATTCGGATTGGGCTTGGGGGGGCGCCCCCCCTTCCCTTGCTCCTTCTCTCTTCCTCCTACATGGGCCCAATAAGGCCCATATACCTCCCGGGGGGTTCCGGTAACCTCCCGGGGCTCCAAACTTCTCCGGAACCTTTTCGGTGTCCAAATATATCCGTCCAATATATCAATCTTTATGTCTCGACCATTTCGAGACTCCTCGTCATGTCCGTAATCATATCCGGGACTCCGAACAACCTTCGGTACATCAAAATACATAAACTCATAATATAACTGTCATCGAAACCTTAAGCGTGCGGACCCTACGGTTCGAGAACGATGTAGACATGACTGAGACACATCTCTGGTCAATAACCAATAGCGGGACCTGGATGCCCATATTGGTTCCTACATATTCTACGAAGATCTTTATCGGTCAAACCGCATAACAACATACGTTGTTCCCTTTATCATTGGTATGTTACTTGTCCGAGATTCGATCGTCGGTATCCAATACCTAGTTCAATCTCGTTATCGACAAGTCTCTTTACTCATTCTGTAATACTTCATCTTATAACTAACTCATTAGTTACATGCTTGCAAGGCTTAGGTGATGAGCATTGCCGAGAGGGCCCAGAGATACCTCTCCGACAATCGGAGTGACAAAACCTAATCTCGAATTATGCTAACTCAACATGTACCTTCGGAGACACCTGTAGTACTCCTTTATAATCACCCAGTTACGTTGTGACGTTTGGTAGTACCCAAAGTGTTCCTCCAGTAAACGGGAGTTACACAATTCTCATAGTTACAGGAACATGTATAAGTCATGAAGGAAGCAATAGCAGAATACTAAATGATCAAGTGCTAAGCTAACGGGATGGGTCATGTCAATCACCTCATTCTCCTAATGATGTGATCCCATTAATCAAATGACAACACATGTCAATGGTTAGGAAACATAACCATCTTTGATTAATGAGCTAGTCAAGTAGAGGCATACTAGTGACTATATGTTTGTCTATGTATTCACACATGTATCATGTTTCCGGTTAATACAATTCTAGCATGAATAATAAACATTTATCATGATATGAGGAAATAAATAATAACTTTATTATTGCCTCTAGGGCATATTTCCTTCAGTCTCCCACTTGCACTAGAGTCAATAATCTAGATTACATAGTAATGATTCTAACACCCATGGAGTCTTGGTGCTGATGTTTTGCTCGTGAGAGAGGCTTAGTCAACGGGTCTGCAACATTCAGATCCGTATGTATCTTGCAAATCTCTATGTCTCCCACTTGGACTTGGTCCCGAATGGAATTGAAGCGTCTCTTGATGTGCTTGGTCCTCTTGTGAAATCTGGATTCCTTTGCCAAGGCAATTGCACCAGTATTGTCACAGAAGATCTTCATTGGTCCCGATGCACTAGGTATGACACCTAGATCGGAAATGAACTCCTTCATCCAGACTCCTTCATTTGCTGCTTCAGAAGCAGCTATGTACTCCGCTTCACATGTAGATCCCGCCTCGACGCTTTGTTTAGAACTGCACCAACTTACAGCTCCACCGTTTAATAAAAACACGTATCCGGTCTGCGATTTAGAATCGTCCGGATCAGTGTCAAAGCTTGCATCGACGTAACCATTTACGACTAGCTCTTTGTCAGCTCCATATACGAGAAACATATCCTTAGTCCTTTTCAGGTATTTCAGGATGTTCTTGACCACTGTCCAGTGATCCACTCCTGGATTACTTTGGTACCTACCTGCCAAGCTTATTGCTAAGCATACGTCAGGTCTGGTACACAGCATTGCATACATGATAGATCCTATGGCTGAAGCATAGGGAACATCTTTCATTTTCTCTCTATCTTCTGCTGTGGTCGGGCATTGAGTTTGACTCAACTTCACACCTTGTAGCACAGGCAAGAATCCTTTCTTTGCCTGATCCATTTTGAACTTTTTCAAAATTTTGTCAAGGTATGTACTTTGTGAAAGTCCTATTAAGCGTCTTGATCTATCTCTATAGATCTTGATGCCCAATATGTAAGCAGCTTCACCGAGGTCTTTCATAGAAAAACTTTTGTTCAAGTATCCCTTTATGCTATCCAGAAATTCTATATCATTTCCAATTAATAATATGTCATCAACATATAAAACTAGAAATGCTACAGAGCTCCCACTCACTTTCTTGTAAATACAGGCTTCTCCAAAAGTCTGTATAAAGCCATATGCTTTGATCACACTATCAAAACGTTTATTCCAACTCCGAGATGCTTGCACCAGTCCATAAATGGAACGTTGGAGCTTGCACACTTTGGCAGCACCTTTTGGATCAACAAAACCTTCAGGTTGCATCATATACAACTCTTCTTCTAGAAATCCATTCAAGAATGCAGTCTTGACATCCATTTGCCAAATTTCATAATCATGAAATGCAGCAATAGCCAACATGATTCGGACAGACTTAAGCATTGCTACGGGTGAGAAAGTCTCATCGTAGTCAACCCCTTGAACTTGTCGAAAACCTTTTGCAACATGTCGAGCTTTGTAGACAGTAATATTACCATCAGCGTCAGTCTTCTTCTTAAAGATCCATTTATTCTCAATGGCTTGCCGATGATCGGGCAAGTCAACCAAAGTCCATACTTTGTTTTCATACATGGATCCTATCTCAGATTTCATGGCCTCTAGCCATTTTGCGGAATCTGGGCTCATCATCGCTTCCTCATAGTTCGTAGGTTCATCATGGTCTAGTAACATGACTTCCAGAATAGGATTTCCGTACCACTCTGGTGCGGATCTTACTCTGATAGACCTACGAGGTTCAGTAGAAACTTGATCTGAAGTTTCATGATTAATATCATTAGCTTCCTCACTAATTGGTGTAGTTGTCACAGGAACCGGTTCTTGTGATGAACTACTTTCCAATAAGGGAGTAGATACAGTTATCTCATCAAGTTCTACTTTCCTCCCACTCACTTCTTTCGAGAGAAACTCCTTCTCTAGAAAGGATCCGATTTTAGCAACAAAAATCTTGCCTTCAGATCTGTGATAGAAGGTGTACCCAATTGTCTCCTTTGGGTATCCTATGAAGACACATTTCTCCGATTTGGGTTCGAGCTTATCTGGTTGAAGTTTCTTCACATAAGCATCGCAGCCCCAAACTTTGAGAAACGACAACTTTGGTTTCTTGCCAAACCATAGTTCATAAGGCGTCGTCTCAACGGATTTTGATGGTGCCCTATTTAACGTGAATGCGGCCGTCTCTAAAGCATAACCCCAAAACGATAGCGGTAAATCGGTAAGAGACATCATAGATTGCACCATATCAAGTAAAGTACGATTACGACGTTCGGACACACCATTTCGCTGTGGTGTTCCAGGTGGCGTGAGTTGCGAAACTATTCCACATTGTTTCAAATGTAAACCAAACTCGTAACTCAAATATTCTCCTCCACGATCAGATCGTAGAAACTTTATTTTCTTGTTACGATGATTTTCTACTTCACACTGAAATTCTTTGAACTTTTCAAATGTTTCAGACTTGTGCTTCATCAAGTAGATATACCCATATCTGCTCAAATCATCTGTGAAGGTGAGGAAATAACGATATCCGCCACGAGCCTCAACATTCATCGGACCACATACATCTGTATGTATGATTTCCAACAAATCTGTTGCTCTCTCCATAGATCCGGAGAACGGTGTTTTGGTCATCTTGCCCATGAGGCACGGTTCGCAAGTACCAAGTGATTCATAATCAAGTGATTCCAGAAGTCCATCAGTATGGAGTTTCTTCATGCGTTTTACACCGATATAACCTAAACGGCAGTGCCACAAATATGTTGCACTATCATTTTCAACTCTGCATCTTTTGGCTTTAACATTATGAATATGTGTATCACTACTATCGAGATTTAATAAAAATAGACCACTCTTCAAGGGTGCATGACCATAAAAGATATTACTCATATAAATAGAACAACCATTATTCTCTGATTTAAATGAATAACCGTCTCGCATCAAACAAGATCCATATATAATGTTCATGCTCAACGCAGGCACCAAATAACAATTATTCAGGTCTAAAACTAATCCCGATGGTAGATGTAGAGGTAGCGTGCCGACCGCGATCACATCGACTTTGGAACCATTTCCCACGCGCAACGTCACCTCGTCCTTAGCTAATCTTCGCTTAATCCGTAGTCCCTGTTTCGAGTTGCAAATGTTAGCAACAGAACCAGTATCAAATACCCAGGTGCTACTGCGAGCATTAGTAAGGTACACATCAATAACATGTATATCACATATACCTTTGTTCACTTTGCCATCCTTCTTATCCGCCAAATACTTGGAGCAGTTCCGCTTCCAGTGTCCAGTCTGCTTGCAGTAGAAGCACTCAGTTTCAGGCTTAGGTCCAGACTTGGGTTTCTTCACTTGAGCAGCAACTTGTTTGCCGTTCCTTTTGAAGTTCCCCTTCTTCTTCCCTTTGCCCCTTTTCTTGAAACCAGTGGTCTTGTTGACCATCAACACTTGATGCTCCTTTTTGATTTCTACCTCCGCGGCTTTCAGCATCGCGAAGAGCTCGGGAATAGTCTTGTTCATCCCTTGCATATTATAGTTCATCACAAAGCTCTTGTAGCTTGGTGGCAGTGATTGGAGAATTCTGTCAATGACGCTATCATCCGGAAGATTAACTCCCAGTTGAATCAAGTGATTATTATACCCAGACATTTTGAGTATATGCTCACTGACAGAACTGTTCTCCTCCATCTTGCAGCTGTAGAACTTATTGGAGACTTCATATCTCTCAATCCGGGCATTTGCTTGAAATATTAACTTCAACTCCTGGAACATCTCATATGCCCCATGACGTTCAAAACGTCGTTGAAGACCCGGTTCTAAGCTGTAAAGCATGGCACACTGAACTATAGAGTAGTCATCAGCTTTGCTCTGCCAGACGTTCTTAACGTCGTCAGTTGCATCAGCAGCAGGCCTGGCACCCAGCGGTGCTTCCAGGACGTAACTCTTCTGTGCAGCAATGAGGATAATCCTCAGGTTACGGACCCAGTCCGTGTAATTGCTACCATCATCTTTCAACTTTGCTTACTCAAGGAACGTATTAAAATTCAACGGAACAATAGCACGAGCCATCTATCTACAAACAAACATAGACAAGCAAAATACTATCAGGTACTAAGTTCATGATAAATTTAAGTTCAATTAATCATATTACTAAAGAACTCCCACTTAGACAGACATCTCTCTAGTCATCTAAGTGATTACGTGATCCAAATCAACTAAACCATGTCCGATCATCACGTGAGATGGAGTAGTTTCAATGGTGAACATCTCTATGTTGATCATATCTACTATATGATTCACGCTCGACCTTTCGGTCCCCGTGTTCCGAGGCCATATCTGTATATGCTAGGCTCATCAAGTATAACCTGAGTATTCCACATGTGCAACTGTTTTGCACCCGTTGTATTTGAACGTAGAGCCTATCACACCCGATCATCACGTGGTGTCTCAGCACGAAGAACTTTCGCAACGGTGCATACTCAGGGAGAACACTTCTTGATAATTAGTGAGAGATCATCTTAAAATGCTACCGTCAATCAAAGCAAGATAAGATGCATAAAGGATAAACATCACATGCAATCAATATAAGTGATATGATATGGCCATCATCATCTTGTGCTTGTGATCTCCATCTTCGAAGCACCGTCGTGATCACCATCGTCACCGGCGCGACACCTTGATCTCCATCGTAGCATCGTTGTCATTACGCCATCTATTGCTTCTACGACTATCGCTACCGCTTAGTGATAAAGTAAAGCAATTACAGGGCGTTTGCATTTCATACAATAAAGCGACAACCATATGGCTCCTGCCAGTTGCCGATAACTTCGGTTACAAAACATGATCATCTCATACAATAAAATGTAGCATCATGTCTTGGCCATATCACATCACAACATGCCCTGCAAAAACAAGTTAGATGTCCTCTACTTTGTTGTTGCAAATTTTACGTGGCTGCTACGGGCTTAAGCAAGAACCAATCTCACCTACGCATCAAAACCACAACGATAGTTTGTCAAATAAACTCCGTTTTAACCTTCACAAGGACCGGGCGTAGCCACACTCGGTTCAACTAAAGTGAGAGAGACAGACACCCGCCAGTCACCTTTAAGCACGAGTGCTCGTAACGGTGAAACCAGTCTCGCGTAAGCGTACGCGTAATGTCGGTCCGGGCCGCTTCATCTCACAATACCGCTGAACCAAAGTATGACATGCTGGTAGGCAGTATGACTTATATCGTCCACAACTCACTTGTGTTCGACTCGTGCATATAACATCAACGCATAAAACCTAGGCTCGGATGGCACTGTTGGGGAACGTAGTAATTTCAAAAAATTACCTACGCACACGCAAGATCACGGTGATGATATAGCAACGAGGGGAGAGTGTTGTCTACGTACCCTCGTAGACCGAAGCGGAAGCGTTGACGCAACGTAGAGGAAGTAGGCGTACGTCCTCCAGTTCAACCGATCCAAGTACCGTTACTCCGGCACCTCCGAGTTCTTGACACGCATACAGCTCGATGACGCACCCTCGATCTCCGATCCAGCAGAGGCGCCGAGGGGGAGTTCTGTCAGCACGACGACGTGGTGATGATCTTGATGTTCTCCTGTTGTAGGGCTTCGCCTAAGCACCGCTACAATATGACCGAGGTGTAATATCGTGGAGGGGGGCACCGCACACGGCTAAGGAACGATCAATGATCAACTTGTGTGTTCTAGGGTGCCCCCCTACCCCCGTATATAAAGGAGGGAGGGAGGAGGTGGCCGGCCCTAGGGGGGGCGCGCCATGAGGAGGGGGAAACCTACTCCAAGTAGGTTTCCCTCTCTTTTCCTTATCTTATTTGGAGGGGGAAGGAAAGAGTACTAGTATTAGGAAGTAGTACTAGTAGTAGTAATAGGAAGAGGGGGAAGGAGAAAGGAAAGGGGGGGCCGGCCCCCCTCCCCAATTCGGATTGGGCTTGGGAGGGCGCGCCCCCTTCCCTTGCTCCTTCTCTCTTCCTCCTACATGGGCCCAATAAGGCCCATATACCTCCCGGGGGGTTCCGGTAACCTCCCGGGGCTCCAAACTTCTCCGGAACCTTTCCGGTGTCCAAATATATCCGTCCAATATATCAATCTTTATGTCTCGACCATTTCGAGACTCCTCGTCATGTCCGTAATCATATCCGGGACTCCGAACAACCTTCGGTACATCAAAATACATAAACTCATAATATAAATGTCATCGAAACCTTAAGCGTGCGGACCCTACGGTTCGAGAACGATGTAGACATGACTGAGACACATCTCTGGTCAATAACCAATAGCGGGACCTGGATGCCCGTATTGGTTCCTACATATTCTACGAAGATCTTTATCGGTCAAACCGCATAACAACATACATTGTTCCCTTTGTCATCGGTATGTTACTTGTCCGAGATTCGATCGTCGGTATCCAATACCTAGTTCAATCTCGTTATCGACAAGTCTCTTTACTCGTTCTGTAATACTTCATCTTATAACTAACTCATTAGTTACATGCTTGCAAGGCTTAGGTGATGAGCATTGCCGAGAGGGCCCAGAGATACCTCTCCGACAATCGGAGTGACAAAACCTAATCTCGAATTATGCTAACTCAACATGTACCTTCGGAGACACCTGTAGTACTCCTTTATAATCACCCAGTTACGTTGTGACGTTTGGTAGTACCCAAAGTGTTCCTCCAGTAAACGGGAGTTACACAATTCTCATAGTTACAGGAACATGTATAAGTCATGAAGGAAGCAATAGCAGAATACTAAACGATCAAGTGCTAAGCTAACGGGATGGGTCATGTCAATCACCTCATTCTCCTAATGATGTGATCCCATTAATCAAATGACAACACATGTCAATGGTTAGGAAACATAACCATCTTTGATTAATGAGCTAGTCAAGTAGAGGCATACTAGTGACTATATGTTTGTCTATGTATTCACACATGTATCATGTTTCCGGTTAATACAATTCTAGCATGAATAATAAACATTTATCATGATATGAGGAAATAAATAATAACTTTATTATTGCCTCTAGGGCATATTTCCTTCATTTTCCCACGAGGATAATTTGCTCTAAATTTGTCAATTTGAGCACTTAATTTAGTAAATGCATGGTTATGTGTGGATATACACACCTAAGACCATCTTCTAGATGCGTCTATGAACACCATGAAGTATTAAGATAACCCAGATAATGGTTGAATAATCCAAACATATTCTTGCATTCAATCAAGAATATTGGCTGGCTCATTTCAAATTTTAAGGTGAGAGTGCCTTAAAATTAATTCCCCAATGCCACATGTAGTGCATAAAACAATCTGATGATTGTTGGGAATATTGCAACTTGTCAAGTTGTGGCCAACAGAATTGTCAATAATTTCTCTAATCGTCCAATACCATGATGATAAAGGAGGAAAAATTATTATGTATGCAACAAGATTGAGTATGAACTGACTCATACACTCAATTTCCTCAACTATCATGTCCGAGGGACAAGATGTTGCAATTTATACTACATGTAGTAGTACAATTATAGGCTAATGATATTTAGGGATAACTAGGAGACTACATGAGATCTCCATAATATCTTTAGAATATCATTCCACAAGCATATCATCAATATAGAGGAGTCCATTCTCCTTCTACCATGCCAGAATATTTTCTGGTTGTTTCCTTTTGAAGTAGAACTTCGAACTTATCCCATTAAAATCATTTTCCTCCAGTGAGTTGGTGATATGATTCAACCCAATACTTGACCAATTGGTAATCATTGGTATGACATTTCGTACAACCACCAATTTGACAAACTTGAAATTTGTCATTATGATCATTTAGTTTAAATGATCCATTCCCTTTTGAGATATACACTCCATTTTTCCTTGTCATTTTTCCTTCACTTTACGTTCAACTCCTCGTGGTTCTCTAACCACTATTGCTTAGTACTAATAGCACTAGCATGAATTTCAGGCATTGCAACATGAAATAAAGATGATATTCTGTTTACCATCCTAGGAGAACGTAAAGTGAAATAAGGAATTAAAGTCAGACATACATCTGAAGCCGCCTTATCACATAATCTCAACATAGTGTTGATTTAAGACAACATAATTATAAGGCTCAACGGACTTGAAGTCCTGACAACGAATGAATAATCGTTCATGTGATGCTTATAACAATATATCTCGCCTCAATGAAGGCTCTAAGGAAAAATGGATATTCATCATCCATTACATACTCAGTTTGAGAACCGAGCCATTGCGATGGTACATAAATGCAAATATGCATATTCTTAGCTATTTATAAATAGCCATGACATTTTCTGCAGGTGGAGTTTCTATGGAAACAAGGCTCGAGGTCGACAAAATCTTTAATGTCCATGACCCACCTGAAACAGTTACTCCCACCAAATGTCATCTCATCGCATCGCCTTTCTAAAAAGGTCAGCCATATATTGCATGAAATTCTCATGCATTAATTTACCTTCAGTAAATTAAGTAGGATGAAAATGCCATGGCTAAGCATAATTATGGTGATGGTGATTCTGAGTGACCCATAGGGCAAGCCTTCCTGAAGTACACCACAGTGTGGTGTGGTGTGGATCTTCCAAGTAAAGTTAGTCACCCCAAAAGGGACAAACCTTTAATTTCTTAAAAACACATAGAGGTAGTCGACCACCTAGTGGTGCCTCACTCTTATGGACAATTCCCATTGATCATAGCCTCCACAACCTTATGTTTATTTATAACACATGAAGGTACTCACCATAAAATGGTGTGAACCTCTCAGCTGTGCATGAAACTTAATTCATAGCTATGATGGCGTCCTACAAGTTGTGTATGCATGGAAGGTAATCACCAAAATATGCAAGTGTTTTGCATAATTCTCTTCATAGCATAATATACAGCATAGTAACCAATGCCTTGGATTCATCTCCTGATGGAGTATGTGACACTATAGTCACAACCAATAACAAATGCTATGAAATTGACAAGTATTTGGAAAAATATCATGAAGGTAGGCACCAACAGTGTAGGCCTCATAATGGCTATGTCATAAGTTTTGTGCCTTCGCTTTTACTCTAAACACATGGATATAATCACTAAGTAGTGTAGATCTCACTCTTATGGAGCATCTCACAACCTTGTGTTAATTAAAATCACATTGAAGGTAAACATCACATGGTGATGTAGACCTCACAGTTTTGAATGGAATTAATTTGTTCCATAATGCAATCCATAAATTGTGTGTAAAATTGAAGGTAGTCATTATGTCGGAATGACATAATATAGACCTCACAATAACGGTGAATAATCTGCAGTTATGCAGTAGATACCATTTGTCGATTCCTTGTGACAAATGTAAATT
The DNA here is from genome assembly GCF_018294505.1 of Triticum aestivum. Classification (NCBI taxonomy): domain Eukaryota; kingdom Viridiplantae; phylum Streptophyta; class Magnoliopsida; order Poales; family Poaceae; genus Triticum; species Triticum aestivum. The sequence goes on from NC_057812.1 coordinate 686,130,894, forward strand.
TGACATAGTTAGACAGTGTCATACACTTCATTACCTCATGTTTCCAAACTTGCAAGCAAATTCCATATTCTATGTGAATAATGGAATCAACATATTGCTTTGCAACTGTATTACTCATGTAATACAAATAATATGCAGAAGTATAAACATACTTGTGCAACATATATGAGGACCTGGAGCCTCAAACAGTCATTTTACATGATGTAAAATAATGCATAATCAAATATTATGCAATTCAGCAAGACCTGATGGTCTATCATGTGTATTTGCTCTGAAGTCCAAAAAGCATAAATCGCAAATAACAATAATCATATGGTTAAAGTGCTGATAACAGTAAGCCTGGAGGCTAAACCGCTAAGTCCAACGAGTCGGATGACTCGTTTGCAATTTTCAATAAGGCTGAGGGCTAAACGTCACGGTCTTATAAGCCTAAGGGCTTAAACAGAAACTGCAGGGACTTATAAGAGAATAATTCAAGGGCTAATTTGTAAAATAGTCCTAAGGAGATAGGCTTCTCTTTTCCTCGTGCGGTTACCAATCGCCGCCGGGAGTCGCCGCCGGCTGTGCCTCTCCTTGAGCCGCCATTCTTGGCCGCACCACTGCACCGGGGGCCGGGTAGCGCTGCGCAGGCCGTTGGCTGCCACCATCACCAGCGGCAGTGCGCGGGGAGCCAAGCGTTGAGGCCGAGGTTACCGGCCACATTGGGAGGCGCATCCATTGGCGGCTGTACTGAGAGAAACAGTCGCTGCCGAGGAGCACCTCTCATGGAGCGACGTGCGGTGTCGGAGATGGCAAAATGAGCACGCTTTTGCCTCTCCGCTTACCTGTGGACAGAGGGCACCACCATTGCGATCCAGTTATCAATCGACTTTTCTCTTTTTTTTAGAACAGAGTAGATCAGACTACTCAGGAGGAACACTATAGTCAGCCAACATCAGTGCTTGTAGGCTCGGTGGAACGTCTGGGATCACCAGTTGGTCACCTGTGCTCCTGGTTAGCACCGCCAAGCCATGCGCCAAATCGTTCTTTTTCCGGCTCACATATTGAACTTTGCATCCTTTGAAATCTGACATCGCACTCCTAATATCCATGATCACACCATAACAGGCTAATCTTGGGGTCTGCTTGGGGGGCAGGGCAGCTATGATGTTTTGGTTGTCTACCTCAAGAACCACCTCGCCATTGAAATATTTTGCCATTGTCCGGAGCCCCTCCAGAGCTGCTCGCGCCTCCGGTTCCTCAACGCTACTCCAGACCGGCAGGTTTATGCATGCCGATAGGTAGACGAGCCCTCTGTGGTGCCTGGTGACCACACCAGCTGCACTCACTCCCGTAGCAGTATGGAAGGCTGCGCCAGTGTTGATTTTCGCCACTCCCTGTCCAGGAGCTATCCACTTGTCCTCCTAGGGATTTCAGCCTGCCGAGCGGTGCTGTCCCCCTCCTCCAACGTGTGTCTTCCCCAGCAGCACATCATTAACACCGGTAGCCGTGCGAAGATCTTCCACGTACTTCTGCAGAAACAACACCGATCCCCAGATGGATTCCTCCCCATTATTTCGCATGCAATCCTCCCTATGATGCCAATAGCGCCAAATGAGCAGCAGCAGATTGGCTCGAACCTCCTCGTTTTCCGCATCAAGTGCAACTTGTAACCAATCAGCTCCCGTATATCTTAGTTTGCTCTCAGCCGGTAAAGCCCAAAGTTTTCTCATTTCTGCACGTAGGGCTCGACTTTTGGTACATGTTATTACTACATGGTGTTCGTCCTCTTCACCATTTCCACATATACTGCAAGTCGCATCCACTTCCAAAGTTCTCTTCCACTTGTTTCTCTTAGTAGCTAGGGTATTTGTAGCCACCCTCCAAGCAAAGATCTTGACCCTCCCGGGCACTTTAGCCTTCCAAATAAGATCCCAAATGCTCCTATCATTTGGGTCCCTGGTAGAGCTCGAGGGGCTTTGCACTGATAGATCCTGGTTAGCCGCGGCCAATTTGTAGGCACTCTTAACTAAGAATACTCCGTTCTTCTCATAGTGCCAAGCGACACAGTCTCCCACATTCGATACTGGAATCTTCAGCTTGCAAATCTCATCAGCATCAAAAGAATGGAAGATTTTCTTGATGAGGGTTTCATTCCATGTCTTTCCATCTGGTTCCATGAGTTGGTTGACCCATCTAAGCCGGGATCTTCTCACGAAAGTAGCCGTCATGAGGCCTTATTTTCTCGGGATCCATTGATCTCTTTGGATTTGTATACTTCTGCCATCTCCCAGCCGCCAAATTAGGCCCTTTTTTAGAAGTTCCAAGCCGAATTCTATAGCTCTCCAAACCGGAGAGGCATCACTAGCAAAAGCAGTATCTAACAAACTCCCATTCGAGTAGTACTTGGATTTCATTACTCTCGCACAAAGGCTATCCGGATTTTGCAAGAGCCTCCAAGCTTGTTTGGCCAAGAGGGCTTGGTTAAACAAATGCATATCTCTGAAACCAATCCCCCCGGCTCTCTTTGGCTTTGTCATCCGGTCCCAAGACATCCAATGAACCTTCCGATGCCCCTCAGTGTCCCCCCACCAGAAATCCCGGATCATTTTCTCATACTTATGGCAAAAGCCTTTTGAGAGCATAAAGACACTCATGATGAAAGTGGGGATGGCCTGCACGACTGATTTCACATGCACTTCCTTAGCTGCATATGACATGAATTTCTCCGACCAATCGCTGCACCTCTTGGCGAATATATCCATTATTGGTTGGAATTGATCCTCCTTCATCCTTCCTTCAGGGGTTGGCAGGCCAAGGTACTTGCTCTCAAAAGAGGCCGATACCACACCCAAAATGTTCTTGATTGCATCTCTATTTTCAGGCGGGCAGCTCTCGCTGAAGAGGGGAGAGCACTTGTTTGAACTAAGAAGCTGACCGGTGCACTTCTGAAACGTATCTAGCACTTTCTTGATCGTAGTAGCTTGTTCTGGTACCGCTTTGAAGAAAATCAGGTTGTCGTCTGCAAAGAGGAGATTTGATATACCTGGGCTATTTCTAGCGATCTTTATAGGATTGAGGTTGTTTTCCGTCAGCTCCTTCTTCAACAAGAGCACCAAGCCATCCGCAACAAAGAGGAAGAGGTACGGGCTTAACGGATCTCCTTGACGCAGGCCACGGGAGGGAACAAACGGCTCCAAAAGCTCTCCATTACACTTAACCGAGAACCTCACCGACTTTACACATTGCATCACCCATTGGGTCCAGGTATTACAAAAGCCAACTTTCAGAAGCATCCCCTTTAGGAAACCCTAATCAACCCAGTCGTAAGCCCTGGCCAAATCCAACTTGTAGGCACAGTAGTTGTCCTTTTCCTTTTTACAGTGTTGAATCTTATGGAAACATTCGAAAGCAATGATAGCATTATCAGTAATCATTCTACCCGGAATGAAGGCATTTTGGGTTTCCAAAATGATCCCATCCAGAATAGGCCGCAGTCGATTTACAAGGCACTTGGAAATTACCTTGTAGATAACATTGCATAAACTGATCGGGCAGTAGTCCTTGATCGACTAGGGGTCTTTTTCTTTTGGGATGAGCACGATCACCGTGTCATTAATTCCTTCAGGCATGATTCCGTCCACAAAGAAGCCCCGCACACTCCTAATCACATCTTCCTTAAGATCACCCCAATTACGCTGAAAGAAACGGGCCGGGAAGCCGTCCGGCCCAGGTGCTTTTAGGGGACCTATTTGGAAAAGAGCATCACCGATTTCCTTGTCCGAGAATGACTTTATAAGCTCGCTGTTCATATCCCCATTGACTCTAGTTGAAACTAGCTCCAGAATGTCCATAGGGTCAGTATTAACCTCACTTGTATACAGGTCGCTGAAATATGTGTTGGCTATCGCATGCAGTCCGCTGGTGTCCTCAACCCAATTGCCATTGTCATCCCGCAGCTTTAAGATGGAGTTTTTCTTTTGGCGCCATGTAGCTTTCCTATGGAACCACTTTGTATTTCTATCATCTTCACGCAGGTAGGTCGCTCTGGATCTTTGTCTCCACATGATCTCCTCTCTAAGCAGTAGCTCATCAAGTTCCTTCGCCAATTTTGTGGCTTCTACTTCAAGTGTAGCCGTCAGTGTGGAGCCCCAAATTCTGCTCAGTTTTTTCCTTATCTCCGCTGATTTCCGAGTAACGGATCCAAAGTCCTTTTTAGCCTAGACGAAAAGGTCCTTCTGCATGTTCTGGAGCTTTTCCTTAACCATACGTAAGCTTCCCACCGGACCAGAACTGCTCCAAGACGCAGAAATTGTTGGCTGGAGAGATTCAACCCTTTCCCACATCTGTTCATATCTGAAAATGCTCTGTTTAGGTTGCTCGACCGGTTTCCATTCCTTCCTGGCGCCCATCCTCAGAAGGATAGGGAGATGATCAGATCGCGATGAGCAAATATGCTCCACGGAAGCATTCATGAAGAGGTCAGACCACGACGGGGAGGCCACGAATCTGTCTAGCCTAGCCCGCACATTGTTGTTACCTTGTTGTTTACTGTTATAGGTCCATCCCGGCCCCTTAAAGCCTACGTCAAACAAGTTGCATTCCGACAAGATCTCACTGAAGTTTCTCATATACCTTTCTGATCTTTTAGCGACCGAGTAGTGCTCTGACTGCCACATAGTTTCATTGAAATCCCCCGTCATGAGCCATGGTAGATTGCTTGTGTCTTTGATTCTACTCAGCAGTGCCCACATGTGATGCCGCTCATGCGCTTTCGGCTCCCCATAAATGAAAGTGCCCCTCCATTGAGGGCCATGAGGGTTTAAACGGATCAACACATCAATATACCTCATCCCCATGGCAATCTTCTTTATTCCCACACTTTCATCATAGAAAAGAGCAATGTCAGCACCCTTACCGATACCGGGTTGCGTGATACAATGGCAGAGGCCCAGCCTCCATTTGAGCTTTGAGACATACTTGTTATTTTGCCGAGTTTTGGTGAGGAAGACGAGCTTGGGCTTCTGTGTGTGTACAAGATACACCAGTTCTTGAACTGTTCGAGGTTGCCCGAGGCCTCGACAGTTCCAGCTCATGATCGTCATGGCTCCTGGTGGGCGCCGTCGTTTGCACCCACCAGGTCGTCGGGAGCCCCTGACCCGACTGCTTCCTTGCTGTCCACTATTTCCTCATGCACCATACCTGACCCAGCCACCTTTCTGAACTTGTCTGGTCCCTCTTTAGATACGGCAACAGTTGGGGCGTCGCAGGCCTGCTCGCCCCGGTCCTCCCTCTTGCCCAGGATTGAGCTCATCTGTGAAGCCTTCTTCTTTGGCATGCTGACATTGATAACCCTCCGGTTAAACAGGCCTTCCACCGTCTAGACCGCCTCCTAGGGAGTGAAGCGAGGGAACGGCCCAAACCCAGGAGGAAACTGCGGCTCGTCGGTCTTCTCGCCATCGCCAACTGTATCTTCAGTCCCTCCGCTCCCATGCATCGCAGCCTTGTCCACTCCCAGTTCCTGATTACCTGGTGCCTGCGCCGTCCCGAGCTTAATCCTGCTCATGGAGGCGTTTTCGCCTTCCTGGCTTTGAGATACGTTCACTGTTTCCTTCGCCTCTTCAGGTTGGCCCTTCTTCGTACCGGACTCTAAGGCATGGGGGTGCTTGTACACAGCCATCTGGGTGTCCCTGCCTCCGGTGGTAGGCCTGGCTACATCCCTCTCCCTGTCCTAGCCCTGGTCCTTGGCTGCCCCCTTAGTCAGGGTTGGTGTAGATGAACTGATGGGGGCAGTCTCGTCAGAGACCCTGAGCGCACTCACTGCAGCAATGGCAGCTTGCACCTGTGGATTCAGCAGAATATCTTCCGGGATCTTTCCTCGGCCTGCCCTCTCCTGGTATGAGCTCTTCTCTTTCTGCACCTTTGTTCCAAAGCTAAGGAAGCGGCGTGCGCTATTTGCAACAGGAGCCACATATCCTCCTCTACTATTGCTCTTCTTATATGGGGAGGCACGCATCGTTGCCGTGAACCTCATCTCATGGAGGTCCTCCGGCAACTTACAGTCGCATTGGCCATGCCCAAGGAAACCACAAAACCCACAGAAACGTGGCACTCTCTCATATTTAACCTCTAAGGAGAAAACCTTACCACTAGGAGTGTCACGAGACTTAATACATCGTGGTTAACTCGGATCCTTATGAAATCCCCCCATATCTTGCCCCTACTATCTGTGTCTACCTCCAACACCTCACCCAGTTCTGCTTCGAGCTTCCATGCAACGCCTTCATCCAGCATGATGGGGGGCACGTCGTGGACACGCACCCAGATGGGCATGTGTGCAACCTCCACTTCGCCTGGTGGGGCGCCGCCGTCCACAGTCACCATGAGGAATGCATCCCCCTGGTGCGTCCACGGGCCGTTGTTGAGGATGAAACGGCGATCACCTTCCCGCTCGAACTCGATGAGGAAGTGGTTGTTCTTCAGGGGCTTGTAGTCCATGCCTCCATGAAGGCCCCACTTACCCTTGAGCTCACCAAAGAGCTCTTCGTTATGGTAGGGCAGGGGCGAGAAGAAGAGCCCTACAGCAACCCACCGGAACTTCATTGCTGCTCGCTCCTTTGACAGATCCAGCTCCACCACCCCCTCACCAGGGGGTCGTAGCGAGTCGGGAACCTTGGCGCAACAATGTCGCTGCCTGCTCCAAGCCTTCTCATGGATGCTCTGTCCCCCTGACCACGGGAGGAGTCACCACAGAGCATCGCCCCCGTCATGGACCGGCCACCGGCATGGCCAGAGGCAGCCTCGGCCTCCATGGGGGCCTTGTCCTTCCGCGATTCCTTGTTCGCCATCCCAGGAGGTTGCGCGCACGAGGAAGGAGCACGCAGATGCAAGAGGGAGAGGAGCGCAGGTTGTGGATTTTCTTCCTGCACATCTCCGATCTTTATACAGGACAACACCCAATCTGAATCCCGCGATTCTCTTGCCCATATGGATGATCTCTTTCCCTCAGTTTGATCGCTTTCCCCATGTTCTTGATCTGTTGGCTTATTGAACTTATCAGGTGGATCTGTATCCTTTTTGCAGGATGATCCCAGGGCCGCAACCCTAGAAACTTTCCTACTTAATCCATGATCGAGATCTCTCCTCGTAGCATGTATCCTCTCTCTGATTCTTTCCCAACCGGCCCCATCAATGAACCGTGATCTCCTACCGATCCCAGATTTGGTCTCGTCGATCTTCTCCCCATCCATGGCGATCTGTTTCTCCAACTTCCTTTCCCGTAACCATGCCTCCCGCAACCTCAGCGATACCACGCTCTCTGCCAAGACTTTCTCGCCCTCGCCACCTCCGCACTCCTTTCTCCGGTCGCCGGAGCAGTCCGCCGGCAGGCCGGTTTCTCGGTACGTCGGGCGTCGCCCTCTTTTCGCCTCGACTGCCCCTCCGTAATCACCGCCTTCAATCTTGCTTGTAGTACGATTTATCCATTCAGTGAAGTCGCCCTCGCATGCATGGGCATACATGAAAACACAATCAATCATTAGACTGTTGATTTAATCAGAAGAAGACAATCAAATTTTCCTGATTAATTTCTTGAACGGATGAATGCGCCGCGTTAAGGCACACGCGTAGCCGGTCGCCACGATGAGCCGTTTGGCCGCCAGATCGCTCGTCGCTGGACGCCTGCACGCTGAGGCCGCTTGTCAGGGGCAGCGCTCCCACCGCGATGGATCGTCGTCCCGATCATCAGCAACAAAAGGCGAGCATACACAATGGTTAGTTCGTCCATTCAAAACTAGTACATGCTCATAATCGATCAATCAGCGCATTAATTTAGTGAGTGCATATGCAGGCCGATGACCATCGATCCATTTGATGGATTTGATTACGCATCTCTGTGAGGACTTCGGCCATGCTCCAGTTATTTTGGCCGAGGGGGCGTCGCCACAAAGGCTGATAGAACCGTCGCCTTTAGCAATTTAGGCAGTCGATTCTGCAGCAATCCGTGCCGCAGTGGAGCGCACGTCACTGTTTCCGGCCGCCGGAAACAAATCCATTGCCACCATCGCGGAGTGCTTGCACGTGCATGCCAATTGATTTTCCTTGCAGGGCATGGACGAGCATGCCGAGGCATTGCTCCTGCTTTTCTCGCCGTATTGGCCTAGATGCTCTAAGGGAGAGCAACGGTGCTGATAACATGTTGTAGAGTGAAAGTAAAAGAGACACATGAAGAATCCAAATGATCCACTAGTTTCATTGCAATGCGGGAGACCCACTTATATACATGGTGAAGGGGTGTGTTGACGAGACACCTCTTCTTCAACAGACACCTCCTGGGAGGCATCCCTCTCATACAATTGATCACATGTTTTTATTTCTCAACATAAACAAAGCTTGAGGCTAATGATGCTCCCCATGTTCTAGATCTAAGCTGCCTACTGAATTCTCAAAAGAAGAAACAAAAAAACAGAGACATAGCATATCAGGCGATATAGTTAAATGGGGCTGCTTCAGGGTGTAGCAATCATCCTTGAGTATCGTGCATTAGTGCTTGCAATGATCCAAAGGCGAGATGGAACAAACATATGGAAGCAGCAGAGCAGGAGTCGGGCTCTGAATTTATATGGACCAATATCGATCGGGAAGAAGAAGGTATCCGATGCCTTGGACTTTTCTGCTATCCGTAGCTGCTTGACGCCTACTGTTAAAGAAAATCACACAAGCATGACACTGAAATTTGTTAATGATGTTCATCGATATGGCTACATCTCCGGAGTCTGACTACGGATACTCCTTCCCGTGACACCATCACAATACTGTACCCGATCGCCCTGGACACTGGCACATGCCGCAGGGCTTCCCCTGCGTTTCCGTGCTATTGTGTTGGCATAGATTACATCGTGTGTCTACCTCGCTTTATAAGAGAGGCCTAGAATACAAGTGTCCTACTTGGACACGAGTCCATATCCTATCTAAACACAATACAACTACAAGTCTAACTGTAACCTACCTTGTACACGATATTTGACACAACTCTAACAAATTTCACCTTGACGAATATTCTCCACCAGCTTGAATTCGTCAATGCGTCAAACTTCCATGTACATTGGACTTGAGTTTATCCCATGAGAACCGCTGCTACTCCAAAGACTCCATGTGACTCCACCTGCAACTTGTAGTCCCTCTTTTTCTTGACCGGAGTCAATGCTCGAGCGAAACTAAGTTCCCCTTACTCTAGTTTGTGCTCCCAACTTTTAGAGTATCAGTCCAACGCCATCACACACCAATCAATGACCTGCGTGAAAGTGAACAACTCACATATTGGGTGTCACACATAAGAGTTACATGAACTCAACATCACCGCTCTTCCTTGACCGCCTATCTGAAACTTGAAGGAATTTCACCATTGCTTGTAGTCATCCCGAGTCAAATTCGCAGTTGTCTCACCACATGTATGACCACCAGAGCCTTGGCCCGTCTCCATGCCCTGTGCATACCGCACGCCTCGCCGTCATTATTGCGTCGAGCCTCCGCTGTCCAGGTCAAGTCTCAAGGGTCGCCAACCCGCACCACTCAACCCCCACTGCAGAGTACCACCGATCATCACCGGCCGATTACGAGTTTCACATTTCCATCAGACCACTGGGCTCCAGTCCGAACTGCGTGTCACTCACTTTTCCCGCCGAAATAGGCTTCGACTCTCTGACGTCTTACACCGTAGCCCCTCAATCAGCACCGAGTGAAGTCTTCCGTCAGACTCCAGCTCCACCTTCAACATGACTCCATGGTAGATGATCAGTCTGCCCCTGCGCCTCATCGACTTCAAGCTCCGTGTATACACCACCTTGAATCATTCCCGCGACATAGTCTTGTCGAAGCCGCACAAGCCTCGGGCATGTGCACCACGTGTTTCCACGGCCAGAAGTCGGTCACCATCAGCATCACGCTCGTATGTCGTCGTCGCCGATCACATCACCGTCTTCTGTACCAACCGACTTGCGTCGATCCGTCAGACTATCTAGTCTGACCGAGCCGAACTCGTTCGACTGTATGACACGCTCGAGGCTCCCAAATCATCTTCCGTGAATTTCCATCGATCACACATAATTCCATTTTAGCTGACATGACTTCCTGCAATGCCCTCAAGCATCCCTGTTGTGTCAACAAATTTTTCATCCTTGTCTACCATAACCCAAGGTTTTCAGTTTCGTAAACTTCTTCACCTTAACCCTGGTACTCGTTGGCGCCATGGTTCTTTGTACGACTGACCCTCCGAAACATTATATGAGCTTTCCACGCAATGCCCCAAGCACACGGACAGAACCTCTGCATGCTACTATAGCAAAACCAAGAAAATTAAAATCTTTGGCCTTCACGTGGTAACTCTCATCTCAGCTCAACTTCCTGATGCTAGCAATTGCCTTGTCAACGCCGCCTGCTAATTCCAACGGATGCATATCCCTTGATGGATTTATTTCCCCGATTGATTTGCCTGCCTAACTCCGTGTCATTGGAGACTCGGTCCCCCTTTTGGTCCAAAACAAATCCCGCGTACACTTCCTGTAGTCCCTTGGACTGCCTTCACGCGCGTACCCTTCTGCAGACCCGCCTGTGTCCGCCTCAGCCCGCACATGAGGCCGCTTCCGCTCCAGCGGCCACGCCCGCATACGGACTCGCCAGATCGATTTCGATACGATCTGCCATCATGGGGACCTTCACGAACACGCCTCTTCCTACACACGATGATCTCCGATCGCTGTCGCACGTCGCGGTGCCTCCACAGCCGCCGGTCTTCATCGCTTTTCTCTAAATCAACTTTCCTCCTAACAACCTAGCTCATGATACGGACTCGTCATGATGCCATCAACCGAGGCACTCCGTCGATCATTCAAGAACCAAGCAATCACACAAGCACGACACCGAGATTTGTTAACTAGGTTCACCGATATATGGCTACATCCTTGGGGCCTGACTACGGGCGCTCCTCCCCGTGACACCGTCACAATACCGCACCCGATCGCCCTGAACACCGGCACATGCCGCCGGCTTCCCCTGCGTTTCGATGCTATTATGTTGGCATAAGTTACATCTTGTGTCTACCCCGCTATATAAGAGAGGCCTAGAATACAAGTGTCCTACTTGGACACGACTCCATATCCTGTCTAAACACAATACAACTACAAGTCCAACTATAACCTACCTTGTACACAATATTCGACACAACTCTAACACCTACCGCTCGCCGCCGGATATTGTCGTCAACCTTAACGATAGTGATTAGCCATAGCTTAATCGCTACTATAAGTAGACCAAATCCGCTGGTGTCATTGTTAATCAGGATCACGCATTGTTATTTTAGGAGAGACAAGAGCAGAAAGAATCGGACATACATGCATGGAGAATATAAGAGGGTTTGGATACAATGGTACTATAGTGATATCACCTACAATTATTGATGAGTTACATTGTTGATAAATAGATAAAATGATTTCTCCTAGATGAGAGATAACATCTTAACAGTGTTAAAAAATACGATGTCAGATTTGTTTGCATGACAAAAATGCCACCCAAGATGACAAATTATGTTGTTGCTGGCGTAGCAATTTTCTTCAGCAAGCTAAAACCTCGTAAAAAACTAAGCATGACAAGGATTTCCTTCCATAGGGACAACGAACAATGTTAAGAAAGATGTGATATTGGAGCCAAACATTCACTTCCGTTTACATTTCTCTTTCCAAAAAATGGAAAGTTGTTTTTGTTTATTAGATACCACTCCAGTAAGATGGAGTAAATGTTAAGTTTGGACGGTAAGGTCCACCTAGCCAGATGCAGATGCATGCTGTGTCAGTCTCTTTCTTCACTGCGACATGGAGGGAGGACAAGCAGTGGAAGAAGGAGTAGAATTTGGCTAAAGTAGATCGATCACCAGTCGCGTACGTACGTAGCATGTGGCGATGTATGATACCCATTTCTTACTACGTGGAGCCCACGAAAAAATGTAAAGAAACAAAAGCATACAGACAGGTGGCAGGCCTACATCATATCGTACGCTACTATTACTAAGCATTTGTGTACAACTACCACTTGGACTTTAGTACGGATCTGGATCATGTCGATGGAGCTTATTTATGGCGGGAACACGTAAACGTAGAGATACATGCATGGTTGGTGGTCCTGATCAGCTTCGTTTCTTTTTTAAAAATCCTAGCCATCCTGTGCCACTGCACGTAGGACGCTGTTACGGTGTTGGAGTAGTAGATTTTAGGTGCGAGGCAAGGCGACGTGGGTGTCACTGGACGCTTTGAGTAAAGATGACTTCAGATAAATTATCTATATAGTGATTGTACCCTGGCCACAACATTGTTTATCTACGCAGAGTACTATTTTAATACTGCTAGCTAGCCGTCCGCTTTCTCATCTTCCTTTTTTTACGGGTCCCTGATATTTTACAGGTGATATCTGATATGCTCTCTGATCTGGTGGAGACAGAGATATCACCTGTCTTACCTTACCGAAGTACATATGCAAGCTTCAGCATTTCGTCTTGTTTCCAGGAGAAGATTAGTTTGGCAAGAATCCATACGATTTCTCCACCTCGCTGATATAGTACTCTTTCGCTGCCACAGAAGCTCATATATTTTTCTTTTTGAAACAAGGCAAAAGATTTGCCATTTTATTAAATAAGAAAGAGTTGTAACAAGGTCCGAGGACCACAGCCAAACAATGGCTGAACACAAGCTTATATATGGACAGTACGTATGTGCTACCTTTTTCATTTGTGTTAGATTTGTTTAGATATAGATGCAGGTAATTTGGAGCCGAGGAAGTACGTAATACTGATTGGCATGCATGATGCAGACGTGATTTTTCTCGCGTAATTCGACGGTACGTACACAGTATGACGGACTGTCCGATCTACCTTGGTTAATTAATTTGCTGCGACTATGTGTCGATGGATCCCTTGAAGTGGCTGAACTTATCATACTGCATCTGAAGTTCTGAAATTATCTGACCATCAGAACCGTGCACATTTGACTGTACGTGTGCTGTCATGCTGGAATGTACCGTGTACCACCTACCATGCAAGTGGTACGTGAAAAGAAATGTACGACACTACGTACTACCTACCTACCGACCTGTTTGGACTTGCAGACGTTAATCAATTTCTTCTTTCAGATCAATAGTAGCGGCTGGCCCCATGCATGGCCCTCCACGTACGATTCCCATGCTTAGCCAGTACGTAGTTATAAGGCCAACAACAACGCATGACTCCAAATGGTCCGGCTGTGTTCGTTTGGGGGTAATGGTCCGGCTGTGTTTGCTTGGGGGTAAACGGACACAAAACATGGTCCAACGCATGCGAGCAAATGGGTTTTTCATCCGCTGTGGATCCATTTTCGGTCTAAATTTGGACCGTGTTTGCGTCGAAACGGATAACGCGCAGACGGTCATGATGCGCGCCCTTGTCCACCCCTGGCCCGCCCATCGGAGACATAGTGTGCCCACTTTCACTCCCTTTTCCAAAACACCTCCCCCACCCTTCCCTCCATGGCTGGCGACCCGACTGCCACCACGCGCCCTGCAGCGAAGAAGAAGGGGCCTAAGGCCCCGAAGAAGCCGCGGTCGGAGCTCACGGCGTCGGAGCTCGCGCGGCTCGACCATGAATTGTCCACGATCAAAGAGAAGGCCACAAAAGATAGGGCAAGATCCCAAGATCACTGCCGAGCAAAAAGGATCCGGTTTTTGTACGGGAGTTCATAAAACCTTTCATGCACGGAGGAAGTTTGCGCACTGCAAGTTTCCGAGCACCGTGGCATCAACTCAATCCAAAAGAGATGGGGGTTTATTCAACAAGAATGTGACAAGTATTGTGCCGCGCTTGAGAGTGTTGAAACACGCCCCGTGAGTAGGCATGGGCGACTAGGTGTGATCTCTCCTCTTTTATCGCTACAACATGTTTATGTTTGTCGTATCGTATGTCCTTGCTATTACATTTGTGGCTTTCGCTTTGATTGTGTAGGAATTCCAATCTCTGGAAGCCTCTAAGGCCCGGCATAAGAACAAGCCATTAACTCTCACACATGGTTGTCCCTCATCAAAGATCGTTCCAAGTTGAAAGATCAATATGCTGCTCTAAAGAAGAAAGGAGGGAAGGTGGCCGTGGATGCTGATGGAGATGTGAAGAGGCCGACGGCAAGACCAACTCGAAGATTGATGAGAAGCATGATGCAGCATCTTTCGCGTTGCAATCAACTTTGCAAGGCATGATGACTACGAAGGAAGTGAGGGACGAGAGGAAGAGTCAAGGAAAGGAGGAGCAAATGAAGATATACTTGGAGCTCCAAACGAAGAAGCTTGACATGAGGGATGCCACCATGAAGAGGAAGCTCGGGATGGAGGAGGCCTCCAAGATGAGGAAGCTCGACATTGAGGCGGCCATCCAAACGAAGAAGCCCGCAATCGAGGCCACCAATGCCGACACCAAAGCAAAAGAGGTGGCGCTAGTAATCATGAGCGTGGACTTGACCAACATGTCCCCGAAGAGACGAAGTTGGTTCGAGAGTCGACAAAAGGAGATCCGACACAACATGAACTAGGGTGAGCTCGGCGGTGGTGTATAGTCGTTCTTTTTGAAGGATGGCAAATGTACCGTCCGTTGGGCTTTTGCCGGCGAGAAAACTTGGGGTTCATTTTGAAGGCCGGCAAGGGCGCTGGCCAGTGGCTTTGTTTTTGGTGAGAGACTTGCGGGGTTGATCTTTCTGTAGGCTGGCATATGTATATCGGTCGTTGTCTGTGTTGCCGGCGTGAACTACGGCCGTTGGCATGAACTACGTGTGACAAAATTTCATTTGCAAAATATTCTAGGAGGCTGGATGAGATGCGTCTGCACGTTTGGCGCATGGCCAGCACATCCAGGAAAATGACCGAAAGCCTTCCCATCGTCCTGCTCAAATGGACGAATCTAGAGAAAACAGATGTTCGTTTGGGGCCATGCATTAGAGTTGGCCAAAGAGCATCTACAACCGGACTTGGCAAATCCGCCCTCTATATGTTCCGTCGACTCACCCGGAAACGCCCAAGACGCATCCGGTTAGGCCCTCATATCTCGTGCCCGGCATTCATATATCTCAAATCTAGACTCTCAAATTCATGCAAATATATGCACGTCGATCATACATGCCAATGTCGCACGTAAATAACAAATGTTGGTACCGAAAATACATGGTATTTACATAAAATTTATTTTAAGTGTGCTACTCAAACATCAGCTCTTTGGTTTCCATTATGTGTCCACATATGCTCCACAAGATATTGAGTAGCTGCGCATGCACATGGCGATCTTAAAGATTCTGATGCATATGTAGAAAGTTCATAAGTTGAGCTGCATCTTGATCTTCTGGGATTTGAACCTGTTCTCCAGGCGCTCCAAAATCATTTGTTTGGGCAACACCATCACCCTCATCCTCGATAACCATATTGTGCAATATAACACAACATGTCATGAGCTACCACAAAGTTTCTGATTCCCACCTCATTGCAGCCCCACGAACAATTCCCTTACGAGCTTTAAGCACTCTGAATGTCCTCTCCACGTCCTTCCTAGATGCTTCCTGCATTATTGCAAAGTGGCTTTGTTTCCTGCCCCGTGGTTCGAATATGGTCTTCACAAACACCCTCTACAATGCGCAAAAACAATGGTTTCTGCACGGGAAAATAGGGACGAAACCATAGATCATCCAGGGAAATTGGGTTCAGAGCAAAGTAGTCCTTCTGCAGTAGCCGTGCTCCGGCCACCCTATCCCGATTGATCACCATTCTCCCTTTGATTGAGTAATTGAAGTTAAGAATGTGCTCCACTTGCCGGTCCATTTCCTTTTGCATGCTCATGAGCACGATCATGTCCATTTCTTCATATGAATCCGAAGAACCAAAGAACTTATCTCAAATCATTTGATCAAGCTTCGTCGGTCCATACTCCTCGTCCGATGAAGCATATGAATTCACCGTTTTCCCTAAAAAAATCACAAAAAACTAGGTCAAACAATGTGTCGAACACATAGAGTGCAAGGGGGAGCTCGGGAGTTGTCAGACGTAGCGCAGTGGCGTCCGGGCCAGTGATGATGTCCCCTGTGGCGAGGAGGGGAGATCGGACTGTTGTGCCGGTGCTAGCGGCACAGGCTCGGAATGGTTGCGGAACGCTCGCAGCGGCGGAGATGCGAGACGGGCGTCGCGGAAGAGGAAGATGAGAGGAGAGAGCAAATGGATCTGGTAGATCGAGGGGGTGGATTTGGTGCAATTTGAAGAAGTGGGGTAGTGTTGTCTGGTCCTTCGTGGCGGAAGCGCTCGGGCGCCCCATATCCGCCCAATATTTGGGCTGGATATGAAGGGTGTCGGTCAGTCTGGGCATTTGAGGCTCGTTTAAGGTGCCCGCCTGATTCGCATTTCATGACCGGTCAGTGACCGGACCGTCCGCCCGGACGTTTAAGGAGGGTTTGAGGCGCCCAGTTGTACATGCTCTAACCGAGACATAGTTTGTACGTACACCTCGTCAAATTATGCATGGCTTGTATGTACGGGATGGCTGGTTAGCGATGCCAGCGATCACCAGACAAGTTTAAGGGAACCGCGCCCATGGCAATTGAATTATACTGAATTATCAAGACATGATGAAGAACATTTCAAATTCCAATGCTTCAAACTGATTCAAGGGTTTATTGGCGATGATTGCAGCTCCTGGGGCGTTGATCCATAGGGATTCAAGAAGACTTCTGGGATGTCATCGATAATGTCAAAAAAACACCAATAGGGTAGCGATAACAACAACGCGTCAACGGCTCATTCTAGCGGTAGTGGTAGTTCGGTGGTGCGGGATTCTTGATGTAATTTGCATTATGTTTGGGATGCCTTGTACTTTTTATGAACCTATATAATATATATGCATGGTCTTTTTTTGCAAAAGATGTTTTAGGTACTTTTATGGTTTCTGCTTTATGTTTATTTTTTGTGTGTTGTAGTATTCACTGGTTTGTATCTGTTCTTTTTAAGATTCGTATTTGTTGCGGACTTGCGGTTGCAAAAAAGAAAGTGCGGTAGCATTTTAATTGTGGACAGAAAAGACTACTGAAACTCACTTGCGCCCTACATAGCCCCTTGGATACATTTACCGGTTTCTGCCAACTATTTTATGCT
This sequence comes from Triticum aestivum, assembly GCF_018294505.1. Classification (NCBI taxonomy): domain Eukaryota; kingdom Viridiplantae; phylum Streptophyta; class Magnoliopsida; order Poales; family Poaceae; genus Triticum; species Triticum aestivum. Next base: position 686,148,060 of record NC_057812.1, read on the forward strand.
TTTTCCCAAACAAAAAGCATGTGGAGAACCAGCCGCGGAAGTTACCCGCCTACATGGTACCCCCCTCGTGTACTCTGATACATAGGAAAAACTTGATAGAACATGCTAAAATTTGACATAAGTTTCATTAAAATGGTGTACAATGGATAAAAATATCCTAAAGGCGGTGTTCTGTTCAAAATTGTCAAAACAAGGTAAAAGCTGGAATTTACTAAAATATATATATACCGAGCACACCTCACATGTAGCTAGAAACCCGAAATAGGGTTTATGTAGTAATTAAACTCTGTGACTTGTAATCTCACTTGCGGTGCCCCGATTCTGATCTGGTGATCTAGACTCGTCATGCTTCTCCCGAAGACCTTGTGGTGGCATGTGGGAGTTACCAGGCGAATGCTCTGCGCTCTGGCACCGACGATGGTGACGCCCGTGGGCTTCGCTCTCTTCTTGAAGATGGTGTCATGGTGCTCACCTCTATGTTCGGGTTGCCAGTGAAAACCTTTGTCCATTGTGCACTCGACAGTGACGAGAGCTGCATTGGTATCCCTCTTGGTAGCGTTGTCATGGAGGTTAGACGTACTAGGGCGTAGCATGGTGTTATCCCCATATCCTCTTGTGTTCTTTTCCAACAGCACGGTTGCTTGTGATGTACGTGATCGGATTATTCTGAATCAGCTTTGTAAGAGGGCTACCTCTCCACCTTGTATCGTTCTGGCATGTATTCGGTTGTTGATTTATATATAAATCGGGGCGAAAGTCCTATTCAAGAGAGAATGTAGAGATCGTGGATGCTACATGGAATTCAATTTATAGTATCAATGTGTAAAAAATTGAACAACAAAAGATTTTATTCCATTAGGAACATTTTACAAAGAGTAGAAAGGTCTCACACTAGACATGGCGAGGACATTTCTCGCAATACAAGATCCTGCATCTGAAGAGAGACAACGAAAAGCTAGAGGCCTATTTTTAATTTTGATCGCTAACTTAGCTTGACGATGTGATTTGACATTAAAACACCTGTTGATGTGTGCTACTGATGTGGATAAAAAATGGCGACACATGCATGGAAGCAAGAATGGGCACCGACACTAGTAGAAAAACGGCCTAATGCGAAGCACATTAGTTCCGGTTTGTAACAAACCCGACACTAATGTTGCCATTAGCGCCGGTTCGAACGGCTAGGCGGTCGGAGCAAATTAGTACTGGTTCGTGGCGAACCTATAGTACTGGTTCGTGCCACAAACCGGTACTAAAGAGGCTGTAACACGTCGTGGTCTGGATGGGGCCCCACCAGCACCTTTAGTACCGGTTCTTACCTCAAGCCGGTACTAGAGGTTTTTAGTTGCAGCGGTTTTTTTAGTCCCACCTCGCTCCGCTAACAGCGTTTTTACCACCTTAAATATGTTACTCCCTCCGTCCCATAATATAAGACGTTTTTTTACAAGCTAACATATCTTGCAAAAACGTCTTACATTGTGGGACGGAGGGTGTACTTCTCAAACTATCACAACCACTTGGTCTTCATTGAACTCTATGTGTAGAATTTGTGGCCAAAATATGAGTTTTCTCCGGTTTCTAAACCGGTGAGGACTCATATTGTCAATTCAGATTATACACAAAAAGATCAATGATGATCAATGTATTTTTGATGTATTTCTCTATAAAGAAATATAAGAGCATTTAGGGTAGTATTTCAGTAATATAAATGCTCTTATATTTCTTTACGAATCGGTGCAAAAAAGTAGAGATGGTTATGGCAAAAACTGGATGCACTTCGTGTACAAACTGGACACTCTCTTTTGAAGTATCAGGGTTTCGGATGAAAACTCATCTGTTACACCGGCTACTCAAAATTTTAATAACTTATTACAACTCCGGACTTTTTGCGTTCATTATGCACCATTCAAAGCCACGTCGTCAACTTTCAACCCTTTCTGACATAATTTGATATTTTTGATGCATTTACTAATTTGTTTTGAGCTAAATGACCCTGAAATTGAAAAGCACTACAAATGAACTCTGAAAAGGTTGAAACTTGTCATGGTATCATCATTTCACCCACATGGCATGTGCAAAAAAAGTAGAGATGGTTACGGCAAAAACTTGATGCACTTCGTGTACAAACTGGACACTCTCTTTCGAAGTATCAGGGTTTCGGGTGAAAACTCATCTGTTACACCGGCTATTCAAAATTTTAATAACTTATTACAACCACAGACTTTTTGTCGTTCATTATGCATCATTCAAAGCCATGTCGTCAACTTTCAATCCTTTCTGACATAATTTGATATTTTTGATGCATTTATTGATTTGTTTTGAGCTAAATGACCCTGAAATTGAAAAGCACTACAAATGAACTCTGAAAAGGTTGAAACTTGGCATGGTATCATCATTTCACCCACATGGAATGTGCAAAAAAGTATAGATGTTTATGGTAAAAACTGGATGCACTTCGTGTACAAACTGGACACTCTCTTTCGAAGTATCAGGGTTTCGGACGATAACTCATCCGTTACACCGGCTATTCAAAATTTTAATAACTTATTACAACCCCAGACTTTTTGTGCGTTCATTATGCACCATTCAAAGCCACGTCGTCAACTTTTAACCCTTTCTGAAACTAACCCATAGTTGTTGAAGAAGAAAGGTGGGATGCCAATCGGGCGTCCCCAAGCTTAGATGCTTGAGACTTCTTGAAATATTATCTTGAGATGCCTTGGGCATCCCCAAGCTTGAGCTTTTGTGTCTCCTTAATTCCTCTCATATCATCGTCTCTCTAAATCTCAAAAGTTCCATCCACACAAAACTCAACAAGGACTCATGAGATAAGTTAGTACAAACCAATGCAAAAACCATATCATACTCTACTGTAGCAAATCACTAAAATTATTATTCAACATTTCATACTAAATGCCTCTGCATATTTAATAGTCCTATCCTCAAATAGAATCATTAAAGAAGCAAACATATGCAAACAATGCAAACATAACAGCAATCTGCCTAAACACGATTGTCTGTAGAGAGTGCAGCAAGATCCATACTTCCCTACCTCCAAAAATTATGAAAGAAAATTCCCACTTTAGTAAATTTATCAGATCTTATTATGTAAAAGTTTTCAACATTTTATCACATTCTCACTTTTCTATGGAATTTTTGCAACAACGGTAAACTTTCTGTTTTCAAACAGCAACATGTGGACTTGTAAAACATGCATAGTAAAGGCTATCAATGCCACTTTTATAGAAATAAAAGATGTAAAACATTGTTATAAATAACAGAAAGCAAATCCTAAAAAAATTGACGCTCCAAGGAAAACACATATCATGTGGTGAATAAAAATATAGCTCCAAGTAAAGTTACCGATGAACGAAGACGAAAGAGGGGATGCCTTCCGGGGCATCCCCAAGCTTAGGCTTTTTGGTGTCCTTGGATATTATCTTGGGGTTCCTTGGGAATCCCCAAGCTTAGGCTCTTGCCACTCCTTATTCCATAGTCCATATAATCTTTACCCAAAATTTGAAAACTTCACAACACAAAACTTAACAGAAAACTCGTAAGCTCCGTTAGTATAAGAAAATAAATCACCACTTAGGTACTGTTGTGAACTCATTCTAAATTCATATTGGTGTAATATCTACTGTATTCCAACTTCTCTATGGTTCATACCCTCCGATACTACTCATATATTCATCAAAATAAGCAAACAACACATAGAAAACAGAATCTGTCAAAAACAGAACAGTCTGTAGTAATCTGTAACTCCAAAAATCCCAAGAAATTAGGAAGTCCTAGGCAATTTCTTTATTAATCTACTGCAAAGGAAATTAGGAAATCCTGAGAAATTAGGAAGTCCCGAGGAATTGGTATTTTATCGCTCTCTGGTAAGAAATGAAAATTATTTTCGTGAGCGCATACTTTCTGTTTTTTACAGCAAGATCAAATAACAATCACCCAAGAAGGTCCTAAAGGCTTTACTTGGCACAAACACTAATTAAAACATAAAACCACATCTAAAGAGAGGCTAGATGAATTATTTATTACTAAACAGGAACAAAAGGCAAGAATAAAGATAAAAATTGGGTTGCCTCCCAACAAGCGCTAACGTTTAACGCCCCTAGCTAGGCATGATGATTTCAATGATGCTCACATAAAAGATAAGAATTGAAACATAAAGAGAGCATCATGAAGAATATGTCTAGAACATTTAAGTCTAACCCACTTCCTATGCATAGGGATTTTGTGAGCAAACAACTTATGGGAACAAGAATCAACTTGCATAGGAAGGTAAAACAAACATAGCTTCAAGATTTTCAACACATAGAGAGGAAACTTGATATTATTGCAATTCCTACAAGCATATGTTCCTCCCTCATAATAATTTTCAGTAGCATCATGAATGAATTCAACAATATAGCTATCACATAATGCATTCTTTTCATGATCTACAAGCATATAATTTTTATTACTCTCCACATAAGCAAATTTTTTCTCATGAATAATAGTGGGAGCAAACTCAACAAAATAATTACCATGTGAGGCATAATCCAATTGAAAACTAAAATCATGATGACAAGTTTCATGGATATCGCTATTCTTTATAGCATACAAGTCATCACAATAATCATCATAGATAGCAACTTTGTTCTCATAATCAATTGGAACCTCTTCCGAAATAGTGGATTCATTACTAAATAAAGTCATGACCTCTCCAAATCCACTTTCATCAGTATAATCATCATAAATAGGAGGCATGCTTTCATCATAATAAATTTGCTCATCAAAACTTGGGGGGCAAAAAATATCATCTTCATCAAACATAGCTTCCCCAAGCTTGTGGCTTTGCATATCATTAGCATCATGGATATTCAAGGAATTCATACTAACAACATTGCAATCATGCTCATCATTCAAATATTTAGGGCCAAATGTTCTAATGCATTCTTCTTCTAGCACTTGAGCACAATTATCGGAATCCTTATTTTCATGATAGGTATTAAAAAGATGAAGCATATGAGGTACCCTTAATTCCATATTTTTTTGTAATTTTCTTTTATAAACTAAACTAGTGATAAAACAAGAAACTAAAAGATTCGATTGCAAGATCTAAAGATATACCTTCAAGCACTAACCTCCCCGGCAACGGCGCCAGAAAAGATCTTGATGTCTACTACACAACCTTATTCTTGTAGACGTTGTTGGGCCTCCAAGTGCAGAGGTTTATAGGACAGTAGCAAATTTTCCTCAAGTGGATGACCTAAGGTTTATCAATCCATAGGAAGCATAGGATGAAGATGGTCTCTCTCAAACAACCCTGCAACCAAATAACAAAGAGTCTCTTGTGTCCCCAACACACCCAATACAATGGTAAATTGTATAGGTGCACTAGTTCGGCAAAGAGATGGTGATACAAGTTGTATATGGATAGTAGATATAGGTTTTTGTAATCTGAAAATATAAAAATAGCAAGGTAACTAATGATAAAAGTGAGCACATGATGGTATTGCAATGCGTTGAAACAAGGCCTAGGGTTCATACTTTCACTAGTGCAAGTTCTCTCAACAATAATAACATAATTGGATCATATAACTATCCCTCAACATGCAACAAAGAGTCACTCCAAAGTCACTAACAACATTGAACAAACAAAGAGATTATGGTAGGGTACAAAACCAGCTCAAAGTTATCCTTTCTGATCGATCTATTCAAGAGTCCGTAGTAAAATAACATGAAGCTATTCTTTCTGTTCAATCTATCCTAGAGTTCATACTAGAATAACACCTTAAGATACAAATCAACGAAAACCCTAATGTCACCTAGATACTCCAATGTCACCTCAAGTATCCGCGGGCATGATTATACGATATGCATCACACAACCTCAGATTCATCTATTCAAACCAACACAAAGTACTTCAAAGAGTGCCCCAAAGTTTCTACCGGAGAGTCAAGATGAAAACGTGTGCCAACCCCTATGCATAGTTTCATGGGCGGAACCTTCAAGTTGATCACCAAAACATACATCAAGTGGATCACATGATATCCCATTGTCACCACAGGTAAGCACGGCAAGACATACATCAAGTGTTCTCAAATCCTTAAAGACTCAATCCGATAAGATAACTTCAAAGGGAAAACTCAATCCATTACAAGAGAGTAGAGGGGGAGAAACATCATAAGATCCAACTATAATAGCAAAGCTCGCGATACATCAAGATCGTATCACCTCAAGAACACAAGAAAGAGAGAGAGATCAAACACATAGATACTGGTACATACCCTCAGCCCCGAGGATGGACTACTTCCTCCTAATCATGGAGAGCGCCGGGATGATGAAGATGGCCACCAGAGAGGGATTACCCCCTCCGGCAGGGTGCCGGAACGGGTCTAGATTGGTTTTTGGTGGCTACGGAGGCTTCTGGCGGCGGAACTCCTGATCTATTCTACTCCCCGAAGTTTTTAGGGTATATGGACATATATAGGAGGAAGAAGTATGTCGGTGGATCTCCGGGCTGTCCACGAGGCAGGGGGAGCGCCCAGGGGGTGGGCGCGCCCCCCACCGTCGTGGGCAGCCCGAGACTCTCCTTGTCCATCTCTGATACTCCATGGGCTTCTTCGGGTCCAAAAATAAGTTCCGTGAATTTTCAGGTCAATTGGACTCCATTTGATTTTCTTTTTCTGTGATACTCTAAAACAAGGAAAAAACAGAAACTGGCACTTGGCTCTAGGTTAATAGGTTAGTCCCAAAAATCATATAAAATAGCATGTAAATGCATATAAAACATCCAAGGTTGATAACATAATAGCATGGAACAATCAAAAATTATAGATACATTGGAGATGTATCATCGGCCTGCTAGGTCTTGGGCGTGGAAATTCAGGCCCACCAGGGCCAGCAGGCTCACAGGACAGCGCGCCATAATTAGGCCCAGAAGCCTGCTTTACAGAGGAGTTCGATAGAGCAGCCACGGCTGGATTTATAAACCAGTGCGGCTACCCTTCGCCCGGCGAGGTGGGACTAAACATTCTGCAGGGAGCACACCCCCTTTAGTACCGGTTGGAGCCACCAACCGGTACTAAAGGGGGTCGCTTGCCGCCGCTTGGCCTGGCCAAATTTTGCCTTTAGTACCGATTGGTGGCTCCAAACGGTACTAAAGGCCGCTCCTATATATACAACACTTATGAAAATTCCAGTTAGTTTCTTCTTCTTCGTCGTCACATGCCCATCGCCGCCCCCGTCGCGCGCACCCGTCGCCGTCGCTGTCGTCACCACCTCCGTCGCTGCCCCAGCCCTCCCCCGTCATCTCGCGTCCCACCGCGCCGTCGTCGCCGGCCGCCTGATACGTCCATTCTGCATCATGCTTTTATATCGATATTTATTGCATTATGGGCTGTTATTACACATTATGTCACAATACTTATGCCTATTCTCTCTTATTTTACAAGGTTTACATAAAGAGGGAGAATGCCGGCAGCTGGGATTCTGGGCTGGAAAAGGAGCAAACATTGGAGACCTATTCTGCACAGCTCCAAAAGTCCTGAAACTTCACAGAAGTCATTTTCAGAATATATAAAAAATACTGAGCGCAAGAAGTTCCAGCGGGGGGCCACACCCTGGACACGAGGGTGGGGGCGCGCCCTACCCCCTGGGTGCGCCCCCTGCCTCGTGGGCCCCCTTGTGGCCCTCCGATACCCATCTTCTGCTATATGGAGTCTTTCCTTGAGGAAAAAAAATCATAAGCAAGCTTTCGGGACGAGACTCCGCCGCCACGAGGAGGAACCTTGGCGGAACCAATCTAGGGCTGTGGCGGAGCTGTTCTGGCGGAGAAACTACCCTCCGGGAGGGTGAAATCATCGCCATCGTCATCACCAACGCTCCTCTTATCGGGAGGGGGGCCAATCTCCATCAACATATTCACCAGCACCATCTCCTCTCAAACCATAGTTCATCTCTTGTATCCAATTCTTGTCTCTAAGTCTGGGATTGGTACCTGTGGGTTGCTAGTAGTGTTGATTACTCCTTGTAGTTGATGCTAGTTGGTTTATTTGGTGGAAGATCATATATTCAGATCCTATATGCATATTAATACCCGAGGGAGTCCTGGATTAGGGGGTATCCGGACAGCCGGATTATATCCTTTGGCCGGATTGTTGGACTATGAAGATACAAGATTGAAGACTTCATCCCGTGTTTGGATGGGACTCTCCTTGGCGTTGAAGGCAAGCTTGGCAATACGGATATATAGATCTCCTTCCTTCTAACCGACTCTATGTAACCCTAGCCCCCTCCAGTGTCTATCTAAACCGGAGGGTTTAGTCCGTAGGACCAACAACAACAATCATACCATAGGCTAGCGTCTAGGGTTTAGCCTCTTCAATCTCTTGGTAGATCAACTCTTGTACTACTCATATTATCAAGAACAATCAAGAAGGACATAGGGTATTACCTCCATCAAGAGGGCCCGAACCTGGGTAAACATCGTGTCCCCTGCCTCCTGTTACTGTCCGCCTAGACGCACCGTTCGGGACCCCCTACCCGAGATCCGCCGGTTTTGACACCGACATTGGTGCTTTCATTGAGAGTTCCTCTATGTCGTCATCGTTAGGCTTGATGGCTCCTTCGATCATCGATAGCGATGCAGTCCAGGGTGAGACTTTTCTTCCCGGACAGATCTTTGTATTCGGCGGCTTCGCACTGCGGGCCAACTCGCTTGGCCATCTGGAGCAGATCGAGAGTTACGCCCCTGGCCACCAGGTCAGGTTTGGAAGCTTAAACTACACGGCCGACATCCGCGGAGACTTGATCTTCGACGTATTCGAGCCCCTGCCGAGTGCACCACACTGTCATGATGAGCATGATTTAGCTCTACCATCGGACAGTGTTCGGGAGACCGCACCGGCAACCGCTCCGACCCTCAATTCGGAGCCAACTGCGCCATCCATGGACGGGTGGATAGACCCCGCCACGGAGGCCGCATTCTCAGCGGCGATCGAGCCGAGTATCGACCTTACCCTTCACGAGAGCTGTGACGCCAAACTGCCGGATTCTTCCCCGGCCACGGACTCCAAACCTCCTGCGCCCGTGACTATCGAATCCGACTGGGCGCCGATCATGGAGTTCACCTCCCAGGATATCTTTCAGCACTCTCCCTTCGGTGACATACTGAATTCGTTAAGATCTCTCTCCTTGTCAGGAGAGTCCTAACCGAACTATGTCCGGCGGGATTGGGATGCGGATGACAAAGAAATTCACCGCCCACCCACCACCCACTTAGTAGCCACTGTCGACGATTTGGCCGACACGCTCGACTTCGACTCTGAAGACATCGACGGTATGGACGACGATGCAGGAGACGAACAGGAACCACTGCCCACAAGGCACTGGACAGCCACCTCATCATATGATATATACATGGTGGACACACCCAAAGAAGGCAATGGCGACGGGACAGCGGAGGATGACCCCTCGAAGAAGCAACCCAAGCGCCAACGACAGCGGCGCCGCTCTAAGTCTCGCCAAAGCAAAAGCGGTGATATCGGCACAGGAGATAATAGCACTTTGGACAGTGCCGAAGATGACGACAATCCCCTCCAGCAAGATTTAGAGCAGGAGGATGGAGAAGTCAGCCCTCCCGAGAGAGCGGCAGATGGAGAGGCGGAGGATGATAATTGCATGCCTCCCTCCGAAGACGAGGCAAGCCTCGACGATGACAAATTTGTCGTGCCTGAGGATCCCGTCGAGCAAGAACGCTTCAAGCGCCGGCTTATAGCCATGGCAAATAGCCTTAAGAAAAAGCAACAGCAGCTTCGAGCTGATCAAGATTTGCTAGCTGACAGATGGACTAAAGTCCTTGCGGCCGAGGAATATGAACTCGAACGCCCCTCCAAGAGTTACCCAAAGAACAGGTTGCTACCCTGACTGGAGGAGGAAGCATTAAAACCTACATTTCCAGCGTATGACGCGGCGGATCGGCCACCTCATGGCCGCAACAGAGAGGCATTTCAGCCAAAAGCTCAGCCCGCACCCCGACGCCACTCAAATAAAAATGTCAAGGCACAGGGAAACACGTTAGACCTACGAGACGTATTGGAGGACAAAGAAAAACACGCAAGATCGATTTATGGATCACGAGGGCACGCCACTATGCGAGACGATAACCGTCACGCCGGATACAGTAAAAGTAAATCTGGTCGGGCCGAACACAGCAGACAAGACTCATTTGAGTTGCCTCGCGATATAGGCCAGTACAGAGGCGCCGCACACCCCCTATGCTTCACAAACAAAGTAATGGATCAGCATATCCCAGAGGGTTTCATACCTGTAAATAGCGAATCATACGACGGCACAACAGATCCTGCGGTATGGATCGAGGACTTCCTCCTGCACATCCACATGGCCCGCGGTGACGATCTACACGCTATCAAATACCTCCCACTCAAACTCAAAGTACCAGCTCGACATTGGCTCAATAGCCTGCCAGCAGAATCCATTGGCTATTGGGAAGATCTGGAAGCCGCATTCCTCGACAACTTCCAGGGAACTTATGTGCGACCACTAGACACCGATGACTTGAGCCACATAATTTAGCTGCCAGAGGAATCGGCCAGGCAATTCTGGACACGGTTCCTGACAAAGAAAAATCAAATTGTCGACTGTCCGGATGCAGAGGCCCTAGCAGCTTTTAAGCACAACATCCGCGGAGAGTGGCTCGCCCAGCACCTTGGCCAGGAAAAGCCGAAATCTATGGCAGCCCTCACGACACTCATGACCCGCTTTTGCGTGGGAGAGGACAGTTGGCTTGCTCGAAGCAATAACATATCAAAGAACCATGGTACTTCGGATACCAAGGATAGCAATGGCAGGTCACGTCGTAACAAACACAAGCGCCGCATCAACAGTGACAATACCGAGGATACGACAGTCAATGCCGGATTGAGAGGCTCTAAACCCAGTCAGCGGAAAAAGCCATTCAAAAGAAGCACTCCGGGCCCGTCCAGTTTGGACCGTATACTCGATCGCTCGTGTTAAATACACGACACCCCCGACAAGCCAGCTAACCACACCAACAGGGAATGTTGGGTGTTCAAGCAGGCCGGCAAGTTAAATGCTGAGAACAAAGATAAGGGGTTACATAGTGATACCGAGGAGGAGCCCCGGCCACCGAACACCGGAGGACAGAAGAGGTTCCCCCCCACAAGTGCGGATGGTGAACATGATATACGCAACCCACATCCCCAAGAGGGAGCGGAAGCGTGCGCTAAGGGAGGTATATGCATTGGAGCTAGTCGCCCCAAAGTTCAACCCATGGTCCTTCTGTCCGATCACCTTCGATCGCAGGGACCACTCTACTAGTATTTGTCATGGCAGATTCGCCTCACTGGTCCTAGACCCAATCATCGACGGATTTCACCTCACTCGAGTCCTTATGGACGGCGGCAGCAGCCTGAACCTGCTTTATCAGGACATAGTGCACAAAATGTGTATAGAGCCCTCAAGGATCAAACCCACAAAAACAACCTTCAAAGGCATCATACCAGGTGTAGAGGCCCATTGCATAGGCTCAGTCACACTGGAAGTGGTCTTCGGATCCCCGGATAACTTCCGAAGCGAGGAGTTAATCTTCGACATAGTCTCGTTCCGCAGTGGCTATCACGCACTGCTCGAGCGAACCGCATTTGCGAGATTCAATGCGGTACCGCATTATGCATACCTCAAGCTCAAGATGCCAGGACCTCGGGGGTTCATCACAGTCAATGGAAACACAGAGCGTATCTCCGCACGGAGGGGCACACTGCGGGCCTCGCAGCAGAAGCACAAAGCAGCCTCTTCAGGCAATCCGCCAGTTTGGCGATTAAACACCCGGACACCGTCAAGCGTGCCCGAAGTAATCTGCAACAAGACCACCTAGCATGTTCCGAGCTCGCATAGCAATGCAGCCCCCACCCCAGTCCCAGCCAAACGGCAAAAATCTGCGCCACGCGTATATAATTATGCATTGAAAATACCATGGGCATATGTGGGGGGACACGACTACGGCACGCCCCAAAACGCGGCTCAACCGCACTAGGGGCTTCCCGCTTTGCTATTTTTTCTCTCTTTCAGGACTTTACTCTCTGGAAACCCCGTCCGGCAGTACGATTGTCAGACACACGATACAACAACCAAGGAGGCAGAAAGCTACGTCGCACTATGGAATTCCCAGGTGGTCTCTGATAATGAGTGAAATACCTACTTTAAATACCATTCCTCGGTTTGCCCTTGGAGGGGACATGTCAAATTGTCCTACTTTTTGCTTATCGCACTACTTGTATCATTCTGCTTCGATGCACCTTTTTGAATAAACAAAGCATAGCACTAGACTATTACCGCATTCTCTAATCTTTTTTATATATATGTTCATTCATGACATTCAGCACCCGTACACTCTGGTATGGCCAATACGACAGGGGCTTAAGCGTACCCCATAATACGGCGTGAGAAGTCCGAACACTTTCGACAGTGCGGCACCCCGAACTTATAGCATTATATGCATCAGCTCCGAATCATGTCTTGGGTCAATAGTTGGGTTTGCCCGGCTCCCATGTTTTGGTACCTTACGTTCCGCTATATCGGCTAAGGTAGCACTGGGAGAACTACTGCGATTGTGCTCCGGTTCATCTGGGCAAGCACCTCAATAGAGAAAGCTAAAACTGACTGTCGTGATAAGGCGAGAGTTGGTCGCTGTTCAAGAGGTCTCGAGTCCCTAAAGACTTATGCCGCTTAGGGCGAGGAGTCGACTTTGTCCGGCTTAGGCGTGTATAGCACCCCGAATTCGGCCTTCCGAATACTAGGGGCTTCGCCAAAATTTAAAATTGTAGACTTCTGTGGCTAAGTGAGAGTGATAAAGCATTATAGTACGATTGTGTTGTTCGTTGCGCTGAGCACCTCCCTTGAAGGACCCAACAATGGGAAAAAGAGTGCTCAGATTTATCCCGAACACCCCATCACTCATGGCATGGGGGCAGAAGCCAACGACTAGCCATCTCTCAGATTTGATAAACAGCCGCACAGAAGGTAATATTTTAAATTCAAACAAGCGTTGCATAATGCAAATGAACTAGTTTTCATAATACAGGATCACACGAGCAAGTTCATTCAAAAATTACATCCTTCACACACTCGTCCGCCACAAGACGGGCACCCTTCAGGACACCCTCATAATATATTTCAGGGCGGCGATGCTCCTTGCCCTGCGGCAGCCCCTCCTTCACCAGCTTCTCGTCGTCCATCTTGGCCCAGTGCACCTTCGCACGGGCAAAAGCCCGGCGTGCACGTTCGATGCAGACGAACCACTTTATGACTTCCAGTCGTGGGCAGGCATCCACAAGCCGCCTCACCAGGCCGAAGTAGCTGTTGGGAAGGGAGTTGCCAGGCCACATCCGGACTATAAGGCCCCTCATGGCCTGTTCGGCCGCCTTGTGCAGCTTGACCAGTTGCTTCAGCTGGTCGCTCACAGGCATCGGGTGTTCGGTCCCAGTATACTGAGACCAGAACAACTTCTCTGTTGATCTTCCCTCCTCGGCCTAGTAGTACTTTGCGGCATCCGACACGTCGCGGGGAAAATCTGCGAATGCTCCTAGAGAGCTCCACACTCGGGTAAGTAACAAGTAATTTACTTTCACATGCTTGCTTTGCATAATGAATGCCTTACCCGCCGCTATCTTCCTCATCGCCTCAATTTCCTGGAGGGCCTTTTGGGCTTCATCCTTGGCATGCTTTGAGCTCTCAAGGGCCGCGGCAAGCTCGGACTCTCGCGTTTTCGAGTCACGCTCCAAAGTCTCATGCTTCTTCACGAGAGCCTGGAGCTCTTGCTGCACCTCACCCACCTGTGCCTCTTGTTTCTCCCGCTCGGTGCGCTCCTCGGCCGCTTTGTTTTCGGCCTCGGACAGCGCTCGCTTCAGGGTCGCCATTTCGGTCGTGGCCCCTGGAATATCCATGATGATCCTATCATTTTGCAACCACATCTTTATATATATATATATATATACAAGGTATTACTTACCTTTGTTCTCCCCGAGCTGCCTCTTGGCAAGGCCGAGTTCTTTCTCGGATCGCTCGAGGTTCTGCTTCAGTGCGGCGACCTCCGCAGTCAGTGCGGCAGAGGTCAACAGTGAAGCCTGCATACGCATACAGACATACTTATATTAGACTCCTATAGATATTATTTGATCCTCTATTCGGCTTTTCTTTGTGAACACCAAACAGAGCATCAGGGACTACTGTCTATGTGGTAATATTTTCCTATATTTTAGATACTTACTGTCGGTGTCAAAACCGGCGGATCTCATGTAGGGGGTCCCGAACTGTGCGTCTAGGCCGGATGGTAACAGGAGGCAAGGGACATGAAGTTTTACCCAGGTTCGGGCCCTCTCGATGGAGGTAAAACCCTACATCCTGCTTGATTAATATTGATGATATGGGTAGTACAAGAGTAGATCTACCACGAGATCGGAGAGGCTAAACCCTAGAAGCTAGCCTATGGTATGATTGTTGTTGTTTATGTTGTCCTACGGACTAAAACCCTCCGGTTTATATAGACACCGGAGAGGGTTAGGGTTACACAAAGTCGGTTACAATGGTAGGAGATCTGCATATCCGTATCGCCAAGCTTGCCTTCCATGCCAAGGAAAGTCCCTTCCGGACACGGTACGAAGTCTTCAATCTTGTATCTTCATAGTCCAGGAGTCCGGCTGAAGGTATAGTCCGGCCATCCGGACACCCCCTAATCTAGGACTCCCTCAGTAGCCCCTGAACCAGGCTTCAATATGACGAGTCCGGCGCGCAGATTGTCTTCGGCATTGCAAGGCGGGTTCCTCCTCCAAGTACTTCATAGAAGATTTTGAACACAAAGATAGTGTCCGGCTCTGCAAAATAAGTTTCCACATATTGCCATAGAGAGAATAATATTTACACAAATCTAATCTGCTGACGTATTCCATAGTGTGACACACCACGGCCAAGCCTTTATCCGAGTCGTTTCATTATCCCACCTCAGCACGTCATGCGAGGCGGTTTCCTTGGCACGTCTTGTTAAAGCAGAGATCGTGTCCCCTTATTCCGGGATTCTCATCAATACGGGCGTGGGTAACCCAACCGCGCCATTGATTACGGCGCTTGGAGATAAGCGAGTTTTACCAGGCTGGTGGGGACATGTAGTTGCATCCACCCATATAAGGGGATAAGGATCCACCTTTTCACCTACGCCTTCTTCCTCCCTTGCTTATCCATTCTCGCGCACTCGAGCTCCAGCGCCCAAGTCCGCACTCCCCACCTCAACCTTCTCCATCCATGTCCGGAGCGGGAGGTAAGTGGATGGTCTCCTCCGTCACGGAGGGACACATCAAAAAACTAAGGAAGGCCGGATACTTGTCTAAAGACATTGCGTACCGGCTTCCCGAAAAGGGGCAGCTCATCCCCACCCCTAGCCCCCGTGAGAGGGTGGTGTTCCTCCCCCATTTCCTCCACTGACTGGGCTTCCCTCTTCACCCATTTGTCTGGGGGCTCATGTTCTACTATGGCCTAGATTTCCACGATCTGGCCCCGAACTTTTTCCTCAACATCTCGGCGTTTATCATCGTGTGTGAGGCTTTCCTCCACATCCGCCCCCATTTCGGCCTATGGCTCAAGACTTTCAATGTCAAGCCGAAGGTGGTGCGTGGCAACTAGGCGGAGTGCGGAGGCGCCATGGTGGGCAAGATGGCCAACGTCTTATGGCTCGAGGGCTCCTTTGTGGAGACCCTGAAGGGGTGGCAATCGGGGTGGTTTTACATCACCGAGTCGCGCGACCCCGAATGGGTCGCAGCCCCCGAGTTTCGATCCGGACCCCCTGCGCGGCTCACCTCCTGGAAGGAGATGGGCCTGTCGTGGGGTAAAAAAGGAGAGCTGACCAGGACTCCAAACATGCGTCCAAACCCTGGTGGACAAGAAGCTCAAACTTGTCAACGTAGTCGAGGTTAGGCTCATCCGCCTGATCCTCCCGTGTCAACAACGGGCTTTCAACCTGTGGGAGTTCGACCCGGCGCGGCACCAAACTCTGAGCAGGCTCTTCGGGACGACGTATGAAGATGCCTGGAAGGTGCTTTTCAAGGGCGCCGAGGCCCCCGCATCCGCTACCGAGGATCGCGGATTCAGTACGCAGCGTCACGCTCATGCGGTAAGCTGTTTTTTCCTGTTACAGGGTATTAGTTTTTCATAGTTTGACTCTATGTGGGATCTAAGCTCCCTTACCTTTGACAGGATTGGCAGGTGACGTCCGGACAGATCAACTGTCTGGCTCCTTTGCCCGAAGGCCCAGCAGACGCTCGCTTGGCGAAGCTACTGGTTCCGGCACCCTATGTGGTGCCGGAGAAGAAGGCCGCAAAAAAGGCCACGGGGACTCGAAAGAGTGCCCGGCGCCAGGAGGTGTCGGATCCATCATCCGAAGGTTCCGAGGCGCATTCCTCCCGTGAAGACAAGGAGGAAGAAGAAGAGACCTCTCCCCCTCCAGCGGGAGGAGAGAAGAAAAGGAAGGTCGCCCTCTCTGGGGAGGCCAGAGGGTCCAAGAAGGGGAAAACCCTTCCTCCGGACTACTCCACCGACACCGACGACGGCGGAGAGGAGTGGCCGCCCAGGGCCAAGCCCCTGGCAAAATCGTAAGTATCCGGATACCAGAGTAATTCGTAGCATTCGTTTATTGCACAGCTTTCCCTTATGTCGAATATGTTTATGCAGCCCACCCAAAGACCGGCTCAACGCATCGTCGAGCGGCTCACTGGACTCGTCGGATGTGAACTCGCTTCCGACGGCTTCCTCCCCCCGCCCTACGGACGACACCGAAGTGTTGTCCCAACAGGTTCCAAGCCACAAGGCGACCTCCCGAACTCCAGGAGTAAAGGGGATGAAACCCCCCAGGGCTCCAAGTTCGGCTCTAGGCCGGACACCGCTCTGGAACCTTCAAAGGTTCCAGAGTCCGGCGGGGGACCTCCTTCCAAGAGGAGCAAGCCCACCGCGCCGGTGACCCCCGTCCAACCGGAGGCGCCGGACAATCTGTTGGAGACGCTCCAAGGCGCCTCCATCGACGAGGAGCACCGCACCATTATGAGTGCGGTGGTCCAGAAGGTTCAGTCCGCCAAGAGCGGACTGACTGAAGCTTGTACTAGCCTTTTAACAGGCTTTGAGGTAAGTAAAGAATGTGTAAATAATATTACCGCATAGACAGTAGCCCCTGAATGCTCTGTTTGGCGTTCGGGAAGAAAAGCCGAATAGAGGATCAAATAAAATTTGCAGGAGTCTAACAAAAAGGAGTCAATATGCGTATGCAGGCTTCTCTGCTTGCGTCCGCCGCACTGACTCCGGAAGTGGACATGCTAAAGTAGAACCTCGAGCGGTCCGAGCAAGAGCTCGGGCGTGCCATGAAGCAGCTCGAGGACAATGAAGGTAAAAAATACCTTGTTTAAATATATATATAAAGGTGCAATTGCAAAAAATGACAGGATTATCGTGGCTATTGTAGGGGCCACGTCTGAGGTGGCGACCCTTAAGCAAGCGCTGGTCGAGGCCGAGAAGAGGGCGGCCATGGAGCGCACCGAGCAGGAGAAGTATGAGGCCGAGGTTGGCAAGGTACGACAAGATCTCCAGGCTCTCATGGAAAAACATGAGAGTTTGGAGCTTGACTCAAAGACGTGAGCGTCCGAGCTCGCGGTGGCTATTGAAAATGCCAAGTCTGCCAAGGCCGAATCCCAGAAGACCCTCCAGGAGTTGGATGAGGTGAAGAAGATAGCAGCGGGTAAGGCATTCTTTATGCAAAGCAAACACATAAACGTGAGTTACTTGTTACTTACCCGAATCCGGAGCTCTCCAGGAGCGTTCGCAGATCTTCCCCGGAGTGTGTCCGATGCCGCCGCATTCTATCGAGCCGAGGAGGGAAGCTCGACAGAGAAGGTGTTCTGGTCTTAGTATGCTGAGGCCGGACACCCCGTTCCCCTGAGCGACCAGCTGAAGCAACTGGTCGAGCTCCACAAGGCGGCCGAACAGGCCATGAAGGGCCTCATAGTTCGACTGTGGCCTGGAGAGGCTCTGCCTGGGAGCTATTTTGGGCTGGTGCGGCGGCTGGTGGAGGCCTGTCCAAGGCTCGAAGTCATCAAGCGCTCCGTCTGCATTGAAGGTGCCCGTAGGACCCTTGCCCGTGCTAAGGTGCACTGGGGCAGGCTGGATGCTGAGAAGCTTGTGAAGGACGGGCCACTGCTGGGGAAAGAGCATCGCAAGCCCGAGAATTATTATACGGATGTTCTGAAGGGTGCCTGCCTTGTGGCGGATGAATGTTCTAAGGATGTAATTTTTGAGTGAAACTTGCTTGTTTTGTCCTGTGCGCTGAAAAATTGTTCATATGCGCTAAGCAATGCTGTTGGAATTTAAAATATTACCTTCTGTGCGGCTGTTTATCAATTCTGAGAGATGGCAAGTCGTCGGCTTCTGCCCCCGTGCCGCTAGTGCTGGGGTGTTCGGGGATAAACCTGAGCGCTCTTTTTCCCATGTTTGGGTCCTTTGAGGGAGGCGTGCAGCCCAACGAACAAGGCAATCGGACTATAATGCGTGAACACTCTCACTTAGCTATAGAATTCTATAATTTTAAATTTCGGTGAAGCCCCTGGTATTCGGAAGACCGAGTTCGGGGCGCTATCCACGCCTAGGACGGACAGAGCCGGCTCCTCGCTCTAAGCGGCATAAGTCATTAAGGACTTGAAAAACCTCTCGAACAGCGACCAGCTCTCGCTTCATCATGACAGTCAGTTTTAGCTTTCTCCACTGAGGTGCTCGACCCAGCTCAACTGGGGCACAATCGCAGTGGTTCTCCTAGTGCTACCTTAGCCGATATAGCGGAACGTAAGGCACCAAAACATAGGAGCCGGACAAACCCAACTATTGACCCAAGACATGATTCAGAGCCGATGCATATAATGCTATAAGTTCGGGGTGCCGCACTTGTTAAAGTGTTCGGACTTCTCACACCATATTGAGGGGTACTAAAGCCCCTGGCGTATTTAGGCCGTACCAAACTGTACGGGTGCAATATGTCGTTAAGGAACATATATATATATATATATATATATATATATATATATATATATATATATATATATATAAGAGTAATGCAAAAATAGACAAAAGCTATGCACTGTTTATTAAAGAGGGCTACGATCAAAGCAGAACGATACAAATAATGTGATAAGCAAAAGGTTGGACTATGTAACATGTCCGGTCCAGGGGCAAGCTGCGAAACAGTATGCGAAACAGGTATACTGCTCGTGATAGAGACCACCTGGGAGTTCCGTAATGCGGCGCGGCTTGTCTGCTTCCCTGGTTCTTGCATCGTTTGTGCGGCAATTGAACTGCCGAACAGGCCTTCCGAAGTGTGGAGTCCTGAAAGTAAGAGAAAATTAAAAAATCGGCAGCCCCTGGTGCGGTTTAAGCCGTGTTTCCGGCGTGTTGTGATGGTGCCCCCTCCCCTGTACCCATGGTATTTCTAGAGCGTAGTTATGTACGCGAAGTATTGGTGTCGCATTTTTGCGAGGGCTGGGGTTGGGGCTGCATTGCTACGCCTGCTCGGATCGTGCCAGGCGGTCTTGTTGTAGGTTACTCCGGGCGCGCTTGACGGTGTCCGGTCGTTTAATGGATGGACTGGAGAACTTCCTAGAGAGGCTGCTTTGTACTTCCGCAGCAAGGGCCGCCGTGTGCTCCTCCGTTCGAAGGGAGCGTTCGGTGTTCCCGTTGACCGTAATTACTCCTCGAGGGCCTGGCATCTTGAGTTTAAGGTATGCGTAGTGCGGTACCGCATTGAACTTGGCGAATGCGGTTCGCCCGAGCAGTGCGTGATAGCCACTGCGGAATGGGACTATGTCGAAGATTAACTCCTCGCTTCGGAAATTATCCGGAGATCCGAAGACCACTTCAAGTGTGACTGAGCCTGTATAGTTGGCCTCTACACCTGGTATTACGCCTTTAAAGGTCGTTTTGGTGGGCTTAATCCTCGAGGGATCTATGCCCATTTTCCGCACTGTATCCTGGTAAAGCAGGTTCAGGCTACTGCGGCCGTCCATAAGGATTCTAGTGAGATGAAATCCGTCAATAATTAGGTGTAGAACCAATGCGGTGAATCCGCCATGACGGATGCTAGTGGGATGGTCCCTTCGATCAAAGGTGATCGGGCAGGAGGACCATGGGTTGAACTTTGGGGCGATTGGCTCTACCGCGTATACATCCCTTAACGCGCGCTTCCGCTCCCTTTTGTGGACGTGGGTTGCGTATATCATGTTCACCGTCCGCACTTGTGGGGGAAAACCCTTCTGTCCACTGTTGTTCGGCGGCCGGGGGTATTCGGTCCAAACTGGATGGGCCCCTAGGATTCCTTTTGAATGGCCTTTTCCGCTGACCGGATTTAGAGCCTCTGAATCTGGCATTAACTGCCGTATCCTCATCATTGTCGCCGTTAATGCGGCGCTTCTGCTTGTTGCGACGCAACCTGCCACTACTGTCCCTGGTATCTGAATTACCAGGGTTCTTGGTCATATTGTTTCTACGAGCAACCCAGCTGTCTTCTCCCGTGCAAAAGCGGGTCATGAGTGTCGTGAGTGCTGCCATAGACTTCGTCTTTTCCTATCCAAGGTGCCGGGCAGGCCGATATTGTGATTGAAGGCTGCTAGGGCCTCAGTGTCCGGACAGTCAACTATTTGATTTTTGTTTGTTAGGAACCGTGTCCAGAATTGCCTGGCCGATTCCTCTGGCTGCTGAATTACGTGACTTAGGTCATCGGCGTCTGGGGGTCGCACATAAGTGCCCTGGAAATTGTCAAGGAATGCGGCTTCCAGGTCCTCCCAACAACAGATTGATCCTGTTGGCAAGCTGTTAAGCCAATGCCGAGCTGGTCCTTTAAGCTTGACTGGGAGGTATTTGATGGCGTGGAAATCATCGCCGCGGGCCATGTGGATATGAAGGAGATAATCCTTGATCCATACCGCAGGATCTGTTGTGCCATCATATGATTCGATATTTATGGGTTTGAAACCCTCGGGGATTTGATGATCCATTATTTCGTCTGTGAAGCATAGTGGGTGCGGCGCCTCTGTACTAGGCTATATCACGACGTAGCTCCAATGAGCTTTGTCTATTGTGTTCGGCCCTGCCAAATTTGTGGCCGGCGTGACGGTTACCGTCTCGAGCCGTGGGGCGCCCACGCGATCCGTAGATCGATCTTGTTTGCCTTGCCTTGTCCTCCAACATATCTCGTAAGTCTGGCGCATATTCCCGTGCCTTGGTACGGGGTACGGCTTGAGTGGAGGGCCGAGAGGCCTCTCTGTCACGGCCATGAGGTGGCCGGTCGGCCGCATCGAGTGCTTCCTCCTCTAATCGGGGTAGCAACCTGCGCTCTGGGTAGCTCTTGGAGGGGCATTTGAGTTTATGCTCTTCGGCCGCAAGGACTTCAGTCCATCTGTCGACTAGCAAATCTTGAGCAGCTCTAAGTTGTTGCTATTTTTTCTGGAGGCTTCTTGCCGTGGCCATAAGCCTGCGTTGAAAACGCTCTTGCTCGACGGGATCCTCTGGGACGACGAATTCGTCGTCGTCCAGGCTTGCCTCGTCTTCGGAGGGAGGCATATAGTTATCGTCCTTGACCTCTCTATCTGTCGCTCTCTCATGAGGGCTGGTTTCTCCATCCTCCTGTGCTAAATCTTGCTGGAGGGGGTTTTCTTCGGCACTTTCCGGAGTATTGTTATCTCCCGTGCTGGAATCACCGTATTTGTTTTGGCGGAATTTTGAGCGGCGCCGCTGACGCCGGCGCTTAGGCTGTTTCTTGAAGGGGTCATCCTCCGCTGTTCCACCGCCATCTCCTTCTTTTGGGGTGTCCACCATGTATATGTCATATGACGAGGTGGCTTTCCAGGGCCTGATAGGCGCTGGTTCTTCATCGTCTCCTTCATCGGCGTCCATACCGTCGATGTCTTCGGAGTCAAAGTCGAGCATGTCGGTTAAGTCGTTGACAGTGGCTACAAAGTGGGTGGTGGGTGGGCTTTGAATTTCTTCATCGTCTGAATCCCAACCTTGATGACCGTAGTCCGACCAGGGCTCTCCTGATAAAGAGAGAGACTTCAGTGTCTTTAGAATATCGCCGAAAGGCGAGTGCTGAAAGATGTCCGCGGTAGTAAACTCCATAATCGTCGCCCAATCGGATTCGATTGGCAAGGGCGCGGAGGGTTCGTAGTCCGGAGAGGAGTCCGGCTCCTTGGAGTCACGAGTCTCGCAGAGTGCGGGGCTGGTGTTCGGCTCGATCACCGTTGGGATCATAGCCCCCGAGGCGGCGTCCAACCACCCATCCTCGATCGGCGTAGTTGGCTCCGAATTAAGGGTCGAAGCCGATGCGGGTGCGGCCTCTAGGGCACTGTTCGGCGGCAGAGCTAGATCATGCTCGTCGTGATAGTGCGGCGCGCTCGGCAGTGGCTCGAATCCATCGAAGATCAAGTCCCCGCGGATGTCAGCCGTGTAGTTTAAATTTCCAAATCTGACCTGACGGCCAGGGGCATAGCTTTCGATCTGCTCCAGATGGCCAAGTGAATTGGCCCGCAGTGCGAAGCCGCCGAAGACGAAAATCTGTCTGGGGAGGAAGGTCTCACCCTGGACTACATCGCCATTGATGATCGTAGGAGCCATCAAGCCTGACGGCGACGACACAGAGGAACTCTCAATGAAAGCACCAATGTCGGTGTCAAAACCGGTGGATCTCGGGTAGGGGGTCCCGAACTGTGCGTCTAGGCCGGATGGTAACAGGGGGCAAGGGACACGAAGTTTTACCCAGGTTCGGGCCCTCTCGATGGAGGTAAAACCCTACGTCCTGCTTGATTAATATTGATGATATGGGTAGTACAAGAGTAGATCTACCACGAGATCGGAGAGGCTAAACCCTAGAAGCTAGCCTATGGTATGATTGTTGTTGTTTATGTTGTCCTACGGACTAAAGCCCTCCGGTTTATATAGACACCGGAGAGGGTTAGGGTTACACAAAGTCAGTTACAATGGTAGGAGATCTGCACATCCGTATTGCCAAGCTTGCCTTCTACGCCAAGGAAAGTCCCTTCCGGACACGGGACGAATTCTTCAATCTTGTATCTTCATAGTCCAGGAGTCCGGCTGAAGGTATAGTCCGGCCATCCGGACACCCCCTAATCCAGGACTCCCTCACTTACCTCAAAGCCTGTTAGAAGACTGGCACAGGCTTCAGTCAGTCTGCTCTTGGCGGACTGAACCTTCTTGATCACCGCACTCATAATAGTGCGGTGCTCTTCATCGATGGAAGTGCCGCGAAGCACTCCCAGCATGTTGTCCGGTGCCTCTGGATGGACAGAGGTCACCGGCACGGGCGGCTTGCCCCTCTTGGAAGGGGGCCGCCTGCCGGAGTCCGGAACCACTGGAGGTTCCGGCGCGGTGTTCGGCTGAGGGCCGAACTTGGAGCCCTTTGGAGTCTTGCTCCCTTTGCATCTGGAGTCCGGAAGGTCACCTTGAGGCGCCTCCGGGACTATCTCCCCTGGCTCGGTGCCCCTTGAGACAATACCTCGACATTGTCCGTAGGGCGAGGAGAGGAGGCGGTTGGAAGTGACTCACTATTCATATCCGATGAGTCCAAGGAACCGTCCGACGAGGATACGTCGATGCGGGCTCGGGACGGACTGCACGATCATATTCGACATTAGGAGAAGCAGTGCAATAAAAGTATGCTATGAGTTACTCTGGTATCCGAATACTTACAACTTCGCCAGGGGCTAGGCCCTGAGTAACCACTCGTCTTTGCTGTCGGCGGTGATACGTCTCCAACGTATCTATAATTTTTGATTGCTCCATGCTATATTATCTACTATTTTGGACTATATTGGGCTTTATTTTCCACTTTTATATTATTGTTGGGACTAACCTATTAACCGGAGGCCCAGCCTAGAATTGTTGTTTTTGCCTATTTCAGTGTTTCGGATAAACAGAATATCAAACGAAGTCCAAACGGAATAAAATCTTCGGAAACGTGATTTTCTCACCGAACGTGATCCAGGAGACTTGGACCCTACTGCGAGGGATCAAAGAGGTGGTCACGAGGGTGGGGGCACCCCCCTAGGGCGCGCCCCCTGCCTCGTGGGCCCCTCGGTGCTCCACCGACGTACTCCTTCCTCCTATATATACACACGTACCCCCAAACGATCAGAACAGGAGCCAAAAACCTAATTCCACCACCGCAACTTTCTGTATCCACAAGATCCCATCTTGGGGCCTGTTTCGGAGCTCCGCCGGAAGAGGGCCGTCATCACGGAGGGCTTCTACATCATCCTAGCCCCTTCGATGAAGTGTGAGTAGTTTACCTCAGACCTTCGAGTCCATAGTTAGTAGCTAGATGGCTTCTTCCCACTCTTTGAATCTCAATACAAAGTTATCCCCATTTCTTGTGGAGATCTATTCGATGTAATCTTCTTTTTGCGGTGTGTTTGTTGAGACCGATGAATTGTGGGTTTATGATCAAGTCTATCTATGAATAATATTTGAATCTTCTCTGAATTCTTTTATGCATGATTGGTTATCTTTGCAAGTCTCTTCGAATTATCCGTTTGGTTTGGCCAACTAGATTGGTAGTTCTTGCCATCGGAGAAGTGCTTAGCTTTGGGTTCGATCTTGCGGTGTCCTTACCCAGTGACAGAAGGGGCAGCAAGGCACGTATTGTATCGTTGCCATCGAGGATAACAAGATGGGGTTTATTTCATATTGCATGAATTTATCTCTCTACATCATGTCATCTTGCTTAAGGCGTTACTCTGTTTTTTACTTAATACTCTAGATGCATGCTGGATAGCGGTCGATGAGTGGAGTAATAGTAGTAGATGTAGAATCATTTCGATCTACTTGTCGCGGACGTGATGCCTATATACATGATCATGCCTAGATATTCTCATAATTATGCACAATTCTATCAATTGCTCAATAGTAATTTGTTCACCCACCGTAGAATACTTATGCTCTTGAGAGAAGCCACTAGTGAAACCTATGGCCCCCGGGTCTATTCTCATCATATCAATCTCCATCACTTTTATATTGTTTTGCTATTTACTTTGCCTTTACTTTTTACTTTGAATCTTTATATCAAAAATACCAAAAATATTATATCTATCAGATCTCACTCTCGTAAGTGACCGTGAAGGGCTTGACAACCCCTAATCGCGTTGGTTGCGAGTAGCTATCGCTTTGTGCAGGTACGAGGGACTTGAGCGTGGGCTCCTACTGGATTGATACCTTGCTTCTCAAAAACTGAGGGAAATACTTACGCTACGCTGCTGCATCATCCCTTCCTCTTCGGGGAAAACCAACGCAAGCTCAGGACATAGCAGGCGGCGGTGGTGGAACAGTCTGGAAGGAGAGTCCTTCCCTTCTTGGACCCTTCGGCCTCCCTGGTTGGGGAGGCCTTCCTTTTGTTATCTCCCCCGGCTGGAGGGGGAGAATCTTCATCTTCCTCCTCCTCGTTTTCACGGGAGGAGTGCATCTCGGAGTTATCGGATGATGAGTCCGATACCACCTGGCACCGGGAACTCTTTCGGGTTCTCGTGGCCTTCTTCTTGATCTTCTTCTCCAACACCTCATAAGGAGCCGGAGTCCGCATCTCCGTCAGGAGAGCGTCTGCAGGGTCTTTGGGCAGAGGGGCCGGACAGTCAATCTGCTCCGATGTCTCCACCCAGTCCTGTCAAAGGCATGGGAGCTCAGACCCCGCACATGGTTAAACTATGGAAAATAAATACCCTACGAGGTGTACAGAACTTACCGGATTCGCAGGGCGCGTTGCGCTTAGCCCGCGGTCCTCGGTAAGGGGAGGGGGGACCTCGGCGCCCTTGAACAGCACCTTCCAGACGTCCTTATGCGTCGTGTCGAAGAGCTCAGTAGAGTCTGGTGCTGGGCCGGGTCGAACTCCCACAAGTTGAAAGCCCGTTGTTGACATGGGAGGATCTGGCGGAAGAGCATGACCTGGACTATGTTGACAAGCTTGAGTTTCTTGCCTATCATGTTCCGGATACACTTCTGGAGTCCGTCCAGCTCCACCGATGAGCCCCAGGACAGTCCCTTCTCCTTCCAGGAAGTGAGCCACGTGGGGATTCCGGATCGAAACTCGGGGGCCGCCACCCAGTTGGTGTTGCGCGGCTCAGTGATGTAGAACCACCCCGATTGCCACCCCTGATCTCCACGTAGGAGCCCTCGAGTCATGTAATGTTGGGCATTTTTCCCACCATGGCTCCGCCGGATTCCGCTTGTTTGACGCCTACTACCTTCGGTTTGACATTGAAGGTCTTCAGCCACAGGCCGAAGTGGGGCCGGATGCAGAGGAAAGCCTCGCACACGACGATGAACGTCGAGATGTTGAGGATGAAATTAGGGGCCAGATCATGGAAGTCCAACCCATAATAGAACATAAGGCCGCGGACGAATGGATGGAGGGGAAACCCCAGTCCGCGGACGAAGTGGGTGAGAAAAACCACTCTTTCGTAAGGTTCCGGGGTAGGGACGATCTGCCCCGCGGCTGGCAGCCGGTGCGCAATATCCGCGGCTAAGTATCCGGCCCCGCGTAGCTTTTTGATGTCTCCCTCCGTAATGCAGGAGACCATCCACTTGCCTCCCGCTCTGGACATGTTTGGAGAGGGTTGAGGAGAAGGATGTGGACTTGGGCGCTGGAGCTCGAGTGCGCGAGAATGTATGAGCAAGGAGGAAGAAGGCGTGGGTAGAAAAAGGTGAACCCTTATCCCTTTATAAGGGCGGATGAAACTATGTGCCCCCACCAGCCTGGTAAAGCTCGCTTATCCCCCAAGCGCCGTAATTGATGGCGCGGTTGGGTTACCCATGTCCCTATTGATGGGAATCCCGTAATAAGGGGACACGATCTCTTCTTCAACAAGAGGTGCCAAGGAAACCGCCTCGCGAAACACGCAGAGGTTGGTTGTGAAAAATGATTCGAATCGTGACCTGGCTGTGGTGTGATGTCACACTACGAATGCGTCGGCAGATTATATTTGTGAAAATATTATTCTCTCTACGGTTGTATGTGGAACTTGTTTTGTAGAGCCAGACACGATCCTCGTGTTCAAAATCTTCTATGAAGTATTCAGAGGAGGAACCCGCCTTGCGATGCCAAAGACAATCTGCGCGCCGGACTCATCGTCATTGAAGCCTGGTTCAGGGGCTACTGAGGGAGCCCTGGATTAGGGGGTATCCGGACAGCCGGATTATATCCTCTGGTCGGACTGTTGGACTATGAAGATACAAGATTGAAGACTTCGTCCCGTGTCCGGATGGGACTCTCCTTGGCATGGAAGGCAAGCTTGGCAATACGGATATATAGATCTCCTTCCTTGTAACCGACTCTGTGTAACCCTAGCCCCCTTCGGTGTCTATATAAACCGGAGGGTTTAGTCCGTAGGACCAACAACAACAATCATACCATAGGCTAGCTTCTAGGGTTTAGCCTCTTCGATCTCGTGGTAGATCAACTCTTATACTACTCATATTATCAAGAACAATCAAGCAGGACATAGGGTATTACCTCCATCAAGAGGGCCTGAACCTGGGTAAACATCGTGTCCCCTGCCTCCTGTTACCATCCACCTAGACGCACCGTTCGGGACCCCCTACCCGAGATCCACCGGTTTTGACACCGACAATACCCCTCTGATTATGAACATGAATATGCTTTGTGAGTAGTTACGTTTGTTCCTGAGGACATGGGAGAAGCCTTGCTATTATTAGTCATGTGAATTTGGTATTCGTTCGATATTTTGATGAGATGTATGTTGTCTCTCCTCTAGTGGTGTTATGTGAACATCGACTACATGACACTTCACCATTATTTGAGCCTAGAGGAAGGCATTGGGAAGTAATAAGTAGATGATGGGTTGCTAGAGTGACAGAAGCTTAAACCCTAGTTTATGCGTTGCTTCGTAAGGGGTTGATTTGGATCCACATGTTTCATGCTATGGTTAGGTTTACCTTAATACTTTTATTGTAGTTGCGGATGCTTGCAATAGAGGTTAATCATAAGTGGGATGCTTTTCCAAGTAAGGACAGTACCCAAGCACCGGTCCACCCACATACCAAATTATCAAAGTACCGAACACAAATCATATGAATGTGATGAAACCTAGCTTGACAATAATTCCCATGTGTCCTCGGGAGCGCTTTTCTCTATATAAGAATTTGTCCAGGCTTGTCCTTTGCTACAAAAAGGATTGGGCCACCTTGCTGCACTTTATTTACTTTTGATACTTGTTGCTCATTACAAATTATCTTATCACAAAACTATCTGTCACCTATAATTTCAGTGCTTGCAGAGAATACCTTGTTGAAAACCGCTTATCATTTCCTTCTGCTCCTCGTTTGGTTCGACACTCTTACTTATCAAAAGGACTACGATAGATCCCCTATACTTGTGGGTCATCAAGACTCTTTTCAGGCGCCATTGCCGGGGAGTGAAGCGCCTTTGGTAGGTGGAATTTGGTAAGGAAAAATTTATATAGTGTGGTGAAATTTACTGTCACTTGTTACTATGGAAAGTAATCCTCAGAGGGGCTTGTTCGGGGTATCTTCACCCCGACCAGTAGAGCAAAGAGTTGCTCCTCAACCTACTCAACCTACTGAACCTAATGAAAACGTCTACTTTGAAATTCCTTCGGGTATGATAGAAAAACTGCTAGCTAATCCTTTTGCAGGAGATGGAACATTACATCCTGATGAGCACCTAATATATGTGGATGAAGTTTGTGGATTATTTAAGCTTGCAGGTATGCCCGATGATGTTATCAAGAAGAAGGTCTTCCCTTTATCTTTGGAGGGAGATGCATTGACATGGTATAGGCTATTTGATGATATGGGATCGTGGAACTACAAACGATTGAAATTGGAATTTCATCAGAAGTTTTATCCTATGCATCTTGTTCATCGTGATCGTAATTATATATATAATTTTTGGCCTCGCGAAGGAGAAAGCATCGCTCAAGATTGGGGGAGGCTTAAATCAATGTTATATTCATGCCGCAATCATGAGCTCTCAAGAGAAATGATTATCCAAAAAATTTATGCTCGGCTTTCTGATAACAATTGCACCATGCTCGATACTTCTTGTGTTGGCTCTTTTATGATGAAGACTATTGAATTCAAATGGGATTTATTGGAAAGAATTAAACGCAACTCTGAAGATTGGGATCTCGACGAAGGTAAGAAGTCAGGTATTACACCTAAGTTTGATTGTGTTAAATATTTTATGGATACCGATGTTTTCCGTAAATTTACCACTAAATATGGACTTGACTCTGAGATAGTAGCTTCTTTCTGTGAATCTTTTGTTACTCATGTTTATCTCCCTAAGGAGAAGTGGTTTAAATATCATCCTCCCATAGAAGTAAAAGTAGTTGCACCTACTAAAGTTGAAGAAAAGACTATCACTTATAATGATCCTATTATTCCTACTGCTTATGTTGAGAAACCACCTTTTCCTGTTAGGATAAAAGATCATGCTAAAGCTTCAACTGTGGTTCGTAAAAGCAATATTAGAACCTATACACCTCCTAAGCAAGTTAAAGTTGAACCTAATATTGCTATTGTTAAGGATCTCTTGGCTGATAATATTGATGGGCATGTTATTTATTTCTGTGAGGAAACTGCTAGAATTCTTAAACCTTGTGCTAAAGATAAACATAGACCTGTGGTAGGCATGCCTATTATTTCTGGTAAAATAGGAGATCATTGTTATCATGGCTTGTGTGATATGGGTGCTAGTGCTAGTGCAATACCTATTGACTTATACAAAGAAATTATGCATGATATTGCACCTGCTGAGTTAGAAGATATTGATGTCACAATTAAACTTGCCAATAGAGATACTATTTCACCCATGGGAATTGTTAGAGATGTTGAAGTCTTGTGTGGGAAAACTAAATATCCTACTGATTTTCTTGTTCTTGGTTCCCCACAAGATAACTTTTGTCCCATTATATTTGGTAGGCCCTTCTTAGACACTGTTAATGCTAGGATAGACTGCAAAAAGGATGTTGTTACTATTGGTTTAGGTGATATGTCTCATGAGTTCAACTTTTCTAAATTTCATAGACAACACCGTGAAGAGGAATTGCCTAGTAAAGATGAAATTATTGGTCTTGCTTCTATTGCCGTACCTCCTAGTGATCCTTTAGAACAATATTTGCTAGACCATGAAAATGATATGTTTATGAATGAAAGAAGGGAAATAGATGAAGTGTTCTTTAAACAGGGACCTATTCTGAAACTTAACTTGCCTGTTGAAATCTTATGGGATCCTCCTCCACCAAAGGGTGATCCCGTGTTTGAGCTTAAACCATTGCCTGATACTCTTAAATATGCTTATCTTGATGAAAAGAAGATATATCCTGTTACTATTAGCGCTAACCTTTCAGAGAAGGAGGAAGAAAAATTATTGAAAACTCTCAAGAAGCACCGTGCTGCTATTGGATATACTCTTGATGATCTTAAGTGCATTAGTCCCACTCTATGTCAACACAAATAAATTTGGAAAAAGATGCCAAACCAGTTATTGATCACCAGCGACGACTGAATCCTAAGATGAAAGAAGTGATAAGAAAAGAAATACTAAAGCTCCTTGAGGCAGGTATAATTTATCCTGTTGCTGATAGTCAGTGGGCAAGTCATGTCCATTGTGTTCCTAAGAAAGGAGGTATTACTGTCGTTCCTAATGATAAAGATGAATTGATTCCGCAAAGAATTATTACAGGTTATAGGATGGTAATTGATTTCCGCAAATTAGATAAGGCTACTAAAAAAGATCATTACCCCTTACCTTTTATTGATCAAATGCTAGAAATATTATCCAAACATACACAGTTTTGCTTTCTAGATGGTTATTCTAGTTTCTCTCAAATACCTGTATCAGCTGATGATCAATCTAAGACCACTTCTACTTGCCCTTTTAGTACTTTTGCTTATAGACGTATGCCTTTGGGTTTATGTAATGCACCTGCTACCTTTCAAAGATGCATGATGGCTATATTTTCTGATTTTTGTGAAAAGATATGTGAGGTATTCATGGATGATTTCTCAGTTTATGGATCCTCTTTTGATGATTGCTTAAGCAACCTTGATCAAGTTTTGCAGAGATATGAAGAAACTAACCTTGTCTTGAATTGGGAGAAATGCCACTTTATGGTTAATGAAGGTATTGTCTTGGGGCACAAAATTTCTGAAAGAGGCATTGAAGTTGATAAAGCTAAAGTTGATGCTATTGAAAAGATGTCGTGTCCCAAGGACATCAAAGGTATAAGAAGTTTCCTTGGTCATGCCGGTTTTTATAGGAGGTTCATTAAGGACTTCTCAAAAATTTCTCGGCCTCTGACTAATTTATTACAAAAGATATACCGTTCGTTTTGATGATGATTGTGTAGAAGCGTTTGAAATACTTAAGAAAGCATTGATCTCTACACCTATTGTTCAGCCACCTGATTGGAAATTCCTCTTGAAATTATGTGTGATGCTAGTGATTATGATGTAGGTGTTGTTCTAGGGCAAAGAGTTGGTAAGAAATTAAATGTTATTCAATATGCTAGTAAAACTCTAGACAATGCCCAGAGAAATTATGCTACTACTGAAAACGAGTTCTTAGCAGTTGTATTTGCTTGTGATAAGTTCAGACCTTATATTGTTGATTCTAAAGTAACTATTCACACGAATCATGTTGCTATTAAATATCTTATGGAAAAGAAAGATGCTAAACCTAGACTTATTAGATGGGTTCTCTTGCTACAAGAATTTGATTTGCATATTATTGATACAAAGGGAGTTGAGAACCCCGTTGCAGATAACTTGTCTAGGTTAGAAAATGTTCTTGACGACCCACTACCTTTGATGATAGCTTTCCTGATGAACAATTAAATGTCATAAATGCTTCTCATACTGCTCCATGGTATGCTGATTATGCTAATTACATTGTTGCTAAGTTTATACCACCTAGTTTCACATACCAGCAAAAGAAAAAGTTCTTTTATGATTTAAGGCATTACTTCTGGGATGACCCACACTTTTATAAAGAAGGAGTAGATGGTGTTATTAGACATTGTATACCTGAGTATGAACAGGAACAGATCCTACGCAAGTGTCACTCCGAAGCTTATGGAGGACACCACGCTGGAGATAGAACTGCACATAAGCTATTGCAATCCGGTTTTTATTGGCCTACTGTCAGGGATATACCCCGTGGTGTAAACCAGCCGGAAGCGAACCCAGCCGGACTTGGCGGTTTATCTGAAGACCCCGCTGACACTTGGCGAGTTACTGGCGACCCGCCCTGACCTGGCGGTTTACAAGCAACCCACCTGGTCATTATGACTCACCGGTAATCCGGCGCGTGGGATCGACGGATGACAAGGCCCAAAGCCCAGAAGGCCGGTTCACGTTTAATGGTGGGCTGGTTTAAGAGGAAAGGCATGAGGAACATTATCTTACAAGGAGCTAAGACCTGGACTTGTATTCGGTTTGTATTAGAGATAGACCAGTCCTAATCCTAATAGGACTTTACATGTAACCCGCCCCTCCAACATATATAAGGAGGGGCAGGGCTCCCCAAAAGAGACAAGATTCACAAGTTCCACAAGTTGGACAAGTTAGGTTTAGACAATAGCTCTCAAGATAGAGCACTCTTGTAACCGTGATCAACATCATCAATATCAATGAAGCAGGATGTAGGCTTTTACCTCCACCGTTAGGGGCCGAACCTGGGTAAAACATCGCGTCTCTCGTCCCGCTCAACCCCTCTCAAGCTACCACATAGCTGCGTTGGCCTCGCGACTAAGTCCTGACACTAAGGACATCTGCCGTGACAATTCCACGACAGTTGGCGCCCACCGTGGGGCTTGCGCACAGTGGTGTTGAGTTCTTGAAGGGATTTTTTCCAGGGATCGAAGAGTTTTATAATTTTTCAGATGAAGAAAGGATCTGCATCAACAACGAGCAGTCGGAAGAGCATATACTAAGATTTTAAATGAAAGAAATTTAGGGTTTTGCGGCCCGTTCGCCGCACCCGTCTTTGGCGATCCGTCGAAACCAACAGAAGATTAATTTTTGCTTTGGCATTACTGCAAGTCGCCGAGTTTGGCAGGAGTAAAAAGGAAGTTAGAGTTTGATGTTCTGTGCGTTGCCGATACGACGCGGCCCATCGAATCCGATTTGGAGATCAATTTTTGCTACGTATCGTCAAGGCTGACAGGAATTTTTCTATAGCTGCACGGCGGGTCAGAATAATCCATATCAGCGCGCGCGTGAGGACACAAGGACCAAATCCCGAGGCGGTTTCATAAAGTGACCTGTTAAAGTCTGCTGTTGCTACTACTGTTATTCAGATACTTAAATATGGTCTACAGGAAAACTCTGCTTTTTGGGGAAGGAGTAATCTGTACGGCAAGGTTTTCAAAGGAGTCTACTATGTTGCCGAGTCGCCCGTCGCGAGTAAGCTGCCACCGAGGGTTTGGAGCTCTGCTCTGCGCCGCCGACGCAAGGTGATCCGTCGAATCCGGGTCGATGTGTGTTGAGTTGTCATTAGGAACAGAGGAAAGGCAAATTGTCTGTTCAAATTCCGAGATGATCAGGTGTTGCGGCAAGTTACCTGATGGAAACGAGAGGAACGGAAACTATCTGATCAAAGCATCAGGGAGCCGGCTACTACTCAAAAACGGATATGGCCGTGGCTACGCTTCGAGTTGTTTACTGAACATTAGTCCAACTCAGAGTCAACAGCCGTAAACCGGCTCTTCAAACCGCCAAGCCCCGGTGAACCGGCCTTCTTCTGCACAAGATCCCGCATCATGAGACACCTGAGGCCACTTGCGAGCTACCTCCGTACACCTCGTCGGCCTCGCCTTGGTGCGCCTTTGGTGCTGCGTCAACGCCCAAGCCTCCGCTGCACCGGCGCTTTCCAACCCACCGCCAGTCTCCTAAACCGCTGGGCGGTTTATCCGGCTTCAGCGTCAAATCCTCTGCTAACCCACTGGGCTGGTTGCCATGTAGATAGCGGTGAAATCAGTGCCTTCGCAGGAGATAAGGACATACTGCCGGTAAGCGGGCCCGACCAAGATGAGTGTGGTCTGATAGGAGGATGAACCTTGTGGCCGCCTGCCGTGTGCGGAGCAATTGGTATAGTCCGTCTGAAGAAAGGTCATAGAGACAAAGCGGAAAAGCAGGCATGCAGAAGTTGTACCAGCACTCGCAACGCGCTCGATCCTTGGTGGACACACGCTAAATTGTTAACTCGGGAGTCCGGTTTGCATGGACACATTAGGTTATCTGGCGGACCCGGTTATCTAAGTTTGGTTTGCACCATCAATATCATCCGATAAAAAATGCCAGGTGATATCCATCCGAGTCTATTTTATCAATACATATTATTTCCATCAGAGAACAATTAATCTAGCCTGTAAATATTATTATGCAGGGTGACTGTTAAAGGGAAAAGGGGTGGTGTTGTACCGTAGATGCAAGTTTGGCTTCACGCCATGGACGACTCGCCCGCCCGCCCACGCGGCAGGTTCATGTGTCCGTGCCAGCTTACAACATGGAGGATGCCACGCTCATCTGCACCGGCTTATAATGTCGCGGCTGACTCATCTGCCGGCTGCCGCGGCCGACTCGGACATGATTGATCTTAACTTCACCATGGTGATCATCAACTCCGCAGTGGATATTTACTGGCATGATATATCAGGTGAAACCCATCCAATATATTTTATATCGCCTTCTTTAAAAGAGCAATTACTCCGGTTTGCAAAGTTGTTTAATGCAGGACCCTAAACCACCATATTGGTGCAAATTTAAAGACCGTTGGAAAATTTCCGGCTTAAAAAGAAGGATCCCGGTTTAAAATCCGGTTCAAGGGGAAGATGTCTCCCACAAAGCTTTGAAGCTCTCAATATCCGGTTTAAAAAATCCTGGTTCAAGAAGAATTTTTTTTTCTTGCAAAAAGTTAAAGGGTGCCAAAGAGGACCTACTGCCATGATGCTTGGTTCAAACATGGGTATCCTGCCTTATTGATTTATCATATTATTGATCACTTGAGGGCTTGGTCGTATCCGAACCATAGCAACACCATTTGATAGGCGTAAAGCCACAACATCACTTGGGGACTTGTGGTCACGTCTGAACCATGGTCATGCCTCTTGACGGGCGAGAGCCACCAAATCACTTGGGGACTTGGTCACGCCTGAACCAGTCATGCCTCTTGATCGGCCTAAGGCCACAGAATCACTTGGGGGCTTGGTCGAACCCGAACCATGACCATGCCACTTGATCGGCATAAATGCCACGGTTTCATTTGGGGACCTGGCTGACTAGAACCATAGTTACACCTAACGGGAGCTTGGTCGTGTTCGGCCATGGTAACACCATCTGATCAGCTCAAATAAACCTTTTTTGCAACGGTTTTGTCATTGCATTTGATTTACACTTTTCTTTGAAGGTTTTTTTTGCTTTTTATTGCGTTTTTAAACCGACAAAGTTTTTTAACCAATCAATTGACGGACACAGTTCACGTCAATCCGGAGACTATTTGCCCGGTTTGATCCTTGTTGTTAACATCCTCTTATGGAGTAACACGGTGTTTATCACAACCCGGCACGGTTTTATCATAAATCGGCACAATATGGAAGGAGTAATCAGTACTCGAGATTTGGGTTATCACCCTTACTAAAAAAGGAGTTGGTAAACCAACGATGTGATTCAATGTGACAGGTATGATATATTTCATATTTGATTATTCTAAATGCAGCCTTGGTTATAAACCCAGGTTATATGTTGGGCATTATGACCCGTCCTGTGGTAAACCGCCAGGACACTTTAAACTTGTTGTATGCAGAAACAGGTTGAATAAAGCATGATTATAAATCACCGATGTTTATTAAACCGGTAGTATGATCCGGTGTTTATTAAACCGGCCTGGCTTTGGACTATAAGTCGCCAGTATATATTTGGATTGCGCCATTGGAATCATGCGCTTATAAATCATTGGGTTATATTATTCAAATAGCCAAACTTGGCTGAAATTTCATTATGATATTGAATGAATAAGGTTTTCATACCGGATTATATTATCTTGAATAGCCAACATGGCTGGATTTTTATTATTAAGGTTTTCAAAGTTGCTATAGCGCAATGTCTATTATTTTATCAAAGGATATGATTTATTCTACAATGGAAGGAATAGTCCCGAGTCGCTGCAGGCTTACAACCCGGCACTTGGGGCTACATTATTCAAATTGAGATTACATGCAAGTCTCATGTCGCTGCAAGCATGCATCATGACACTTGGGGGCTAATGCAAAGTCATTTTTACTAGTCTTATTGAAGACCCGATTCATCATATTATAATGAGCTGGCCCTTGGGGGCTACCAATTGCTCCTGTCAACAATTCAAGGTACACAAGTTTTCGTCCATAATATTGAAGGATCCATTGCTCAGTTGATAAAGCACAAAGCTCTTAACCTTGTGGACGTGGGTTCAAGCCCTACGATGGAAGCTACATTATAAGATGTTATTTTCATTGAAGTATATATCAAGTCCCGGTTCAGTATTATCTTACTAAGCCGGCCCTTGGGGGATACACATACTGCTCAAGTCTACATGATTATATTTATAAAGTCCCTGCTAATTATTGCATAATGACCCAGCCCTTGGGGGCTACACTGATTGAAGTTTTTATAAGCAATTGCAAGTCCCAGGTTGCTGCAAGCATGGCAACCCGGCACTTGGGGGCTATATATATGGAGTATTCAGTTTATATGATTGAGATGAACAAACCGGATTTCTTCAAGGTTGAAACACTTATTGGAGCAAGTCTTAAGTTATCACTATGTTCTCCTCTTAAGACTTGGGGGGCTACAGGTATTATGCATATAAAGGAGGAACATCTTCATTTTATTAGTTTTGAGCAAATCAGGAAGATCAATTACATGACCCGGTGTCGACAACAATTATGACCCGGCGCCATCAATATTTATAAACTGGCCATTTTGGGAATATTAAACCGGCAAGTTTTACATCTTCAAACCGGCTGAATATCAGATAAGTATTTTCAGACCCATATTTCTCAAACCGGCGGAGCTGAGTCAAAGGAGTTATTCTTCACAATATTTCTCGGTGACAAGCCAATGTCGGCAAACAGATTATGAAGCTGGTCTGTTGACCCGGATTTCCCAGAAGGGGGAAATAACAAGGACTTAAGGATGATCAGGTACCGGTTTACAAAAATTCTTAACCCGAAGCATAACCTGTCAAATTTGTTCTTGTGTTTATTTTGCAGCATAAGTTTACCATGAATAAATCCAAGCTAAACTTGGGGGCTAATGTCGGGGATATACCCCGCGGTGTAAACCGGCCGGAAGTTAACCTGGCCGAACTTGGCGGTTTATCTGAAGACCCCGCTGACACTTGGCGAGTTACTGGCGACACGCCCTGACCTGGCAGTTTACAAGCAACCCACCTGGTCATGATGACTCACTGGTAATCTGGCGCATGGGATCGACGGATGACAAGGCCCAAAGCCCAGAAGGCCGGTTCACATTTAACGGTGGGCCAGTTTAAGAGGAAAGGCATGAGGAACATTATCTTACAAGGAGCTAAGACCTGGACTTGTATCCGGTTTGTATTAGAGATAGACCAGTCCTAATCCTAATAGGACTCTACATGTAACCCGCCCCTCCAACATATATAAGGAGGGGCAGGGCTCCCCAAAAGAGACAAGATTCACAAGTTCCACAAGTTGGACAAGTTAGGTTTAGACAATAGCTCTCAAGATAGAGCACTCTTGTAACCGTGATCATCATCATCAATATCAATGAAGCAGGATGTAGGCTTTTACCTCCACCGTGAGGGGCCGAACCTGGGTAAAACATTGCGTCTCTCGTCCCGCTCAACCCCTCTCAAGCTACCACATAGCTGCGTTGGCCTCGCGACTAAGTCCTGACACTAAGGACATCTGCCGTGACAATTCCACGACACCTACTCTCTTCAAGGACGCTCGTAAGTTTGTTTTATCTTGTGATGAATGTCAAAGAATTGGTAATATTAGTAGACGTCAAGAAATGCCTATGAATTATTCACTTGTTATTGAACCATTTGATGTTTGGGGCTTTGATTACATGGGACCGTTTCCTGCCTCTAATGGATATACACATATTTTAGTTGATGTTGATTACGTTACTAAGTGGGTAGAAGCTATTCCAACTAGTAGTGCTGATCATAAAACCTCTATTAAGATGCTTAAAGAAGTTATTTTCCTGAGGTTTGGAGTCCCTAGAAATTTAATGATTGATGGTGGTTCACATTTTATTCATGGTGCTTTCCGCAAAATGCTTGCTAAGTATGATGTTAACCATAGAATTGCATCTCCTTATCACCCACAGTCTAGTGGTCAAGTAATTGAGCAATAGAGAACTCAAATTAATTTTGCAAAAGACTGTTAATAGATCTAGAAAGAATTGGTCCAAGAAACTTGATGATGCATTATGGGCCTATAGAACTGCATATAAAAATCCTATGGGTATGTCTCCGTATAAAATGGTTTATGGAAAAGCATGTCACTTACCTCTCGAACTAGAACATAAGGCTTATTGGGCTATTAAAGAGCTCAATTATGATTTCAAACTTGCCGGCGAGAAGAGGTTATTTGACATTAGCTCACTTGATGAATGGAGAACCCAAGCCTATGAGAATGCCAAATTGTTTAAAGTAAAAGTTAAAAGATGGCATGACAAAAGAATACAAAAGCGTGAGTTTAATGTAGGTGATTATGTATTTCTATACAACTATCGTTTAAGATTTTTTTGCAGGAAAACTTCTCTCTAAATGAGAAGGTCCTTACGTTATCGAGGAGGTCTATCGTTCCGGTGCCATAAAAATCAACAACTTCGAAGGCACAAACCCAAAGGTGGTGAACGGTCAAAGAATCAAACATTATATCTCAGGTAATCCCATAAATGTTGAAACCAATGTTATTGAAACTATAACCCTGGAGGAATATATAAGGGACACTTCCTGGAACGTTTCAGACTCCGAAAAGGAATAGGTACGTGGTACGGTAAGTAAACCGACTCCAAAACAATTCTAATGGCATTTTTTCTCCGTTTTGGAATATTTAGAAAAATAGAAAAATAAGAAGCAGTCCGGGAAGGACACGAGGGCTCCACGAGGGTGGAGGGCGCATCCTACCCCCCTGGGCGCGCCCCCTGCCTCGTGGGCACCTCGTCTGCTCTCCAGACTCCGTTTACATGATACGTATTTTGGTCGGTAAAAATTCATTATATAATCTCTCGAAGGTTTTGACCACCGTACCACGCAAACATCCCCTGTTCTTGTTTCGAGCTGTTCCTGCTGCAGATTAGAGCAATATGTCGTCCCAGGATTCGAAAGGAGAAAGCTATGTGGGTGATTATCTTGTAGATCCTAAGGTCTATGGGGACGTGGAGCATTGTGGTTGGACTACGGAAGAAGAAGAGGACTATGAACCCAAGGGAAAGGAGGAGACGAGCTCAGATGAAGATAAAGTCCCATTACCTCAACCTGGGGACATGCATGTGGAGTTCAAAAATTCAAGCCTCCCTGATAGACGAAAGAAACCTAAGATCGAGTTTATCCCTTTTCGCCTCTTGCAGGAAAACAAACAGGAATTATGCAAGAAGATATTAAGCCTTGAGCAGGAGATCGATGACCTAAGGGATCAAAATTATGTCCTCAAGCGCAAATTAAGGAAGAAGCCTACGCCATCAACAAAACCAATACCATCTTCACCAACAAAGCAGGAGACATAATCACACGGGTATGGGCACTCCCCTTGGCAACTGCCAAGCTTGGAGGAGGTGCCCTAGTATCGTATCACCATCACACTCCTATCTTTACCGTTTTTCCTAATTCGATCCTTTTGGTAATATCTTGATCTAGTAGAATAAAGTTTTAGTATGATCTAGTGTTGAGTTTTGCCTTATGATCCTTCTATGTAATCGAGTCCGTGAGCTATATAATAAAGATTAGTGTTGAGTCAAGGGCTTGATTATTTTGCCATGATCTTGAGTGAATAAAAGAAAAGAGAAAGAATAAAAAGAAATAAAAGAGAGCATATGGATCTTATGGAGAGTAATGACTTCACATAGAAAGAGTATGATGAATAAAAGTTGTTGAGAGTTGACAAACATAGTTTTGGTCATCATTGCAATTAATAGGAAGTAATAAAGAAAGAGAGGTCTTCACATATAAATATGCTATCTTGGAAATCTTTTATGATTGTGAGCACTCATTAAAATATGACATGCTAAAGAGTTGACGTTGGACAAGGAAGACAACGTAATGGGATATGTTTTCTTACATCTAAGATAAATTATATTGTCATGGATCATCCAACATGATTGAGCTTACCTTTCCCCCTCATGCTAGCCAAATTCTTTGCACCAAGTAGAGATACTACTTGTGCTTCCAAATACCCTTAAACCCAGTTTTGCCATGAGAGTCCACCATATCTACCTATGGATTGAATAAGATCCTTCAAGTAAGTTGTCATCGGTGCAAGCAATAAAAAATGCTCTCTAAATATGTATGACTTATTAGTGTGGGAGAAAATAAGCTTTATATGATCTTGTGATATTGAAGAAATAAAAGCGACGAAATGCATAATAAAGGTCCATATCACAAGTGGCAATATAAAGTGACGTTCTTTCACATTAAGATTTTGTGCATCCAACCATAAAAGCGCATGACAACCTCTGCTCCCCTCTGCGAAGGGCCTATCTTTTACTTTTATCTCCTACCTTACATAAGAGTCAAGGTGATCGTCACCTTTTCTTTTTACATTTTATCATTTGGAAAGCACAACATGTTGGAAAGATCCTGGTATATATGGCTAATTGGATGTGAGTTTTCATGAACTATTATTGTTGACATTACCCTTGAGGTAAAACGTTGGGAGGCAAAACTATAGGCCCCCATCTTTCTCTGTGTCCGACTAAAACTCCATACACATAAGTATTGCGTGAGTGTTAGCAATTGTGAAAGACTATATGATAGTTGAGTATGTGGACTTGCTGAAAAGCTCTTATATTGACTCTTTCATATGTTATGATAAATTACAATTGCTCCAATGACTGAGATTATAGTTTGTTAGTTTTCAATGAAGTTTATGATTCATACTTGAAATTACGATTGAATTGTTACTCTAGCATAAGAGATCATATGACAATAATTATATAAGCTGCTGTTCTAAGAATGATCATGATGCCCTCATGTCCATATTTTATTTTTGTCGACACCTCTCTCTCTAAACATGTGGACATATTTTTCGATTTCGGATTTCGCTTGAGGACAAGCAAGGTCTAAGCTTGGGGGAGTTGATACGTCCATTTTGCATCATACTTTTATATTGATATTTATTGCATTATGGGCTGTTATTACACATTATGTCACAATACTTATGCCTATTGTCTCTTATTTTACGAGGTTTACATAAAGAGGGAGAATGCCGGCAGCTGGGATTCTGGGCTGGAAAAGGAGCAAATATTAGAGACCTATTCTGCACAGCTCCAAAAGTCCTGAAACTTCATGGAAGTCATTTTTAGAATATATATAAAAAATACTAAGCGCAAGAAGTTTCAGAGGGGGGGCACACCCTGGCCACGAGGGTGGGGGCGCGCCCTACCCCCTTGGGCGCGCGCCCCTGCCTCGTGGGCCCCCTGGTGGCCCTCCGATGCCCATCTTCTGCTATATGGAGTCTTTCGTTGAGGAAAAATCATAAGCAAGCTTTAGGGACGAGACTCCGCCGCCACGAGGCGGAACCTTGGCGGAACCAATCTAGGGCTGTGGCGGAGCTGTTCTGTCGGGGAAACTTCCCTCCGGGAGGGGGAAATCATCGCCATCGTCATCACCAACGCTCCTCTCATCGGGAGGGGGCCAATCTCCATCAACATCTTCACCAGCACCATCTCCTCTCAAACCCTAGTTCATCTCTTGTATCCAATTCTTATCTCTAAGTCTGGGATTGGTACCTGTGGGTTGCTAGTAGTGTTGATTACTCCTTGTAGTTGATGCTAGTTGGTTTATTTGGTGGAAGATCATATGTTCAGATCCTATATGCATATTAATACCCCTCTGATTATGAACATAAATATGCTTTGTGAGTAGTTACGTTTGTTCCTGAGGACATGGAAGAAGTCTTGCTATTAGTAGTCATGTGAATTTGGTATTCGTTCGATATTTTGATGAGATGTATGTTGTCTCTCCTCTAGTGATGTTATGTGAACATCGACTACATGACACTTCACAATTATTTGAGCCTAGAGGAAGGCATTGGGAAGTAATAAGTAGATGATGAGTTGCTAGAGTGACAGAAGTTTAAACCCTAGTTTATGCGTTGCTTCGTAAGGGGCTGATTTGGATCCACATGTTTCATGCTATGGTTAGGTTTACCTTAATACTTTTATTGTAGCTGCAGATGCTTGCAATAGAGGTTAATCATAAGTGGGATGCTTGTCCAAGTAACGACAGTACCCAAGCACCGGTCCACCCATATACCAAATTATCGAAGTACCGAACGCGAATCATATGAATGTGATGAAACCTAGCTTGACGATAATTCCCATGTGTCCTCGGAAGCGCTTTTCTCTATATAAGAATTTGTCCGGGCTTGTCCTTTGCTACAAAAGGATTGGGCCACCTTGCTGCACTTTATTTACTTTTGTTACGTGTTGCTCGTTAAAAATTATCTTATCACAAAATTATCTGTCACCTATAATTTCAGTGCTTGGAGAGAATACCTTACTGAAAACCGCTTATCATTTCCTTCTGCTCCTCGTTGGGTTCGACCCTCTTACTTATCGAAGGGACTACGATAGATCTCCTATACTTGTGGGTCATCACCGCCCCCGTCGTGTGCCGCGCCCCAGCCCGGCGCGCCGTCCCCATCGTCGACGTCGCCGCCCCGACCCCCGTCGCCGCGCCCCAGCCCGTCCCTGTCGTCGCCCCGCTGTAATAGATCGACCGCGCATCGGCGGCCTCACACACACACACACACGATTTTTTCTATTTTTTGTTAATGATTTTTTTAGTTTTATATATCGTGTTTTTTAATGATTTAAAAGTTTAAATCTTTAATGATTTTTTTTCTGTTTTTTGTTAATGATTTTTTTGTTTTTTGTTTTTTTGAGCCTGATATGTTTATCACCTTTGATATTCGTCCCAAAGATGGTATTGAGGGCAATAGAGACATTTCAGTCGATCTGCAGACGCCCCCAGTACTACCATTATGTGAGTTTCTCAACCATATTTATGTCTTCGATATTGTTTATTCAAAAATAGTTGATAACTAATTTATATTGACAACTTATTTCCATTCAAGCAAACATGTCCGGCACTTGGTAGACAGTACTGTCCACTGTCCCGGGGCTGAACTAAACTGCGAGGAGATAAGTCATTATGTTTCATGGCTTGAGGATCTTGATGATGTCAACAATTATTTTTCTAAATTTGAAAATCTTAGTACTCAAAACGTGCAACCAATAGTGATCGTATTGAACTACGGTCACATCTATTTAGAAAAGATGGTAAGATTTTTACTATTTTTTCTCAGTGCATCTTTTGCATACATTA
Organism: Triticum aestivum; assembly: GCF_018294505.1. NCBI lineage: Eukaryota > Viridiplantae > Streptophyta > Magnoliopsida > Poales > Poaceae > Triticum > Triticum aestivum. Next base: position 686,191,786 of record NC_057812.1, read on the forward strand.
TTTTTCAAGTTAAATTTCATTGCTAAGTAATGTTACTATACGCGGTGTTTTTCAACAGGGACTCCCGATGACAGTTGTGCCTCAGTGGATCGAGACTAAAGGTCGCATGTCAATGGTTAGCTTACGGCCAAGATATCCTACATTGCACATGAGTGCATTCAGGATTTCTACAACCGAGGAATGCTTAATAGTGAAAGACTGGAGCAAAATTGTGAAGGATTGCATAGAAGTACTAGGGGCGGCAAACAGAAGCGCAGCCCACGATTAGGAGACAGGTTCATCTGCATGCTCCAATATGATGAATCAGGAGAGCTATACATGTTCTATACTATTTTACCCGAGAGAGAGCAGCTCTGCATCTAGTTGAAACTAATATGTGGTACTTTCACCTAATGATTTAACAACTCATTATAATGTAAAAACAATCTCTAAATTAAATTGAAAACACAAAATTAAAGGAAAAACAAAAAACAAAACCAAAACCACCACAAACATTTAGTACCGGTTGGTGGTACCAACCGGTACTAAAAGTCTCCCCGCACCCGGCCCTGGAATGTGCCACGTGGTGGCACTTTAGTGACGGTTCGTGCCGAACCGGTACTAAAGGGGGGGGGGACTTTTAGTCCCCGCCCTTTAGTGTCGGTTACAGAACCGGCACTAAAGGCCCTTACGAACCGGTGCAATAGCCCGGTTCTGCACTAGTGCGAATCACTCACAAAACTACACAGACTATAAACCTGTATTAATCTGGGTAGCAGCAGGTCTCTGCAGAGTGGTCCATGGTACATGATGATCAATTGCAAAGAAGAAATGAAGATAAGGATTAGTTGGCAATCATGTCTGCTATATACTCCCACCTTTCTCGTTTATTGGGCCTTATCATCTTCTTGGTTTTTTCATATTATAAGTTTTATTTTCACTTTTTTTCCACCACATGTTCACAGTCAAAGGTTCGTTAAATTGATGCATGCAAGGTTTAAAAGAAATAAACCACTGTATGTAACCATTCCTATTCATTTAGTGATCATCCATGCATACACTGTAATTAATGCAGATTAAAATTTGAGTAATTTTATAAACTATGAGATTTAAGCTCTATAAACCGGAAAGTAGGGAGTAGCTAACAACAGTGGTTGCCCTATGGATATTGAGTTGGTCCCACTCAGGCAGCATTGATGAGAGGAAAACTTATGGGCTTCGCTCAGGCAACCGACGACGGCTCTGCTTTCTTCTTGAAGACGGTGTCGTGGTGCTCCCCTCTGTGTTCGGGTTGCTGATGAAAACCTTTGTTCATTGTGCACTCGACAGTCATGACACGTTGCGCCGGTATCTCTCTTGAGGGCATTGTCATGAAGCTTAGATGTATTAGGGCGTAGCGTGGCATTATCCTCATATCCTCTTGTGTTTTCTTTCGATAGAGAAGTTGCTTGCCGTGTAAGTGATCCGATTATCCTGGATCGACTTTGTAAGATGGCTATCTCTCCACCTTCTATCGTTCGGCCGTGTACTTTATTCGGTTGTTGCTTTATATATATAACGGGGCGAAAGTCCTATTCAAGAGAGAATTGTAGAGACCATGTATGCGGCACATGATTCAATTTATAATAGTTCAACCACCGAGTCACTCACAAAATTACTTACTATAAACCCGTAATCTGGGCAGCAGCAGGTCTCTGCAGAGTGGTCCATGGTACATGACGATCAATTGCAAAGAAGAAATGAAGATTAGTTGGCAATCCTGTCCGCTATATAGCCAGGAACAGTGGTTGCACTGTGGATATTGATTTGGTCCCTCTCACTCTCAGGCAGCGATGATGAGAGAAAAAGTTATGGGCAGCTGACCCACAGAAGCATCTCAACCCACGCCATTTATGGTAGATGCATGGTCTGATGTATTCATTCAGGGAGACCATCTAACTTTGCTCTTCCATGCAAAAAGAGCCAAGGGAAACGTCAAAAATTTGGAGGGAAATGTACTTTGAATTTCGAATGTACTCCCACGTACGTACACCTCTACATTCATTACTTAATAGATTTTAGTTCCTCCATCATTTTGCTGGACTGACACTTCTGTCCCTGTTGTCTTTGTAGATAGCTATCGGGTACGTACTACTGGTCCATATGTAGTTAAGGCGTAGAGCTAACTTGTTTGTTTCGTTATGTTGGCATTAACCACACTTTGATTAATCTCGCAACAAAAAATATACCACAAGGTAAATTAAAGCGTAGCAAACTAGCAATGGCCATGCATGCATGTGACCAAGCAGGTCTTTGCAGTGGCCGGCAGAGAGGAGATCTAGAGGCAGAAAGATAGCCTAGGTAGGTGCTTTTGTGTGGTGAAAAAAGCTCCATATTGACTGCGATGCAGGCAGATCTTAACGTAACGAGTGATGGCAAAAGTGACACTGAAAACCAGAAACTCCAGGTTCGTTTCTCTCTTTCTGCCGCCGTAATCTTTCCTGGTCTGCACATCTGACTACAGATCTATCAGCCAATATATATATATATATATATATATATATATATATATATATATATATATATATATATATATATATATATATATATATATATTGTTATTATTCATCATCCGGGTGCAGAATAAGTTATTCTTCACCCGATGTAATCTTACGATCATTTTATAGTTAAATTACATTTGAAATTTAAATAGTTACATTTCTATTTTTTTTGCGGGGAAGTTACATTTCTATTGATTCACTACGTAAAATTTGACATAAAAACATAAAAATATAGGTTATAAGACAAGAAAATTTGCAGTTTATGTGTATTTTAGACTATGTTTTTACGTTTGTAATTTTACATAACATAAAATATTTTCTACGACGATTATATATTTTCTTACGATCTCTTTTTGCATCGAAAATAAAACAAAACTTACGAACGTAAAATTGCGATGCATTGATGGTAAAATAGAGGGGGTGAAGAATAACTATTCCTCACTCAGGGTGACGAATAGCATATATATATACTTCCAAGAGTATGTACTCCCCACCTTTTGGATAAGGTTAGATGGGATATCCAATAGTGCCAACCGTAACCATCCATGCAAATTAGTAGTAGGGAATGCTCGGCATGCACACCAGATTGCTAGAAATTAGGAACGTCTAGAATGTTGTTGAACAAACAAATCCGGTGCATGTAGTTTTACTTGGCCCATCGGGTGCATGGCCCTTTTTTTAATTTTTTTGTCTTTTTCTCAGGGATGGATACGAAGTCCAGCATGTTCTGAGTATACACATACCTAAATTTTTTAGTTGGCACATACCCAGATTTTTAGAGTATATGGCATCTTTGTTTTTGCCGGAGTATATACTTCTTAACTTGTTTAAACTAGAATATACCACATTAGGCTAAGAGAATATATGCAACATTTTTTGATAGAGTATATACTGCTTTTTGCACACATGGTGTATATGCTACTTGCCTGCGAACGAGTATATAAGACTTCTCATGATGTACTATATACCACTTTTTTATAGATTATATACTTGTTGGGAAACAGTGGAGTATATACTTGTTGGGAAACAGTGGAGTATATACTTTTTATGGAGTAAATAGCACTTTTTTGTGATGGAGTATATGTTACCTTTTTGTGTTGGAGTATATACTGACAACAAATGACATATAATTCGTTAACAATGAGGATTAAAGATAAAAAGAGTATGGTGCGTTTAGGAAATAAGTGTATAATAAAACAAAGTATAATTTATTCAAAGTAGATTACAAGACAGACTAGCACAATTAATTAAAAAGAATACACCATCAGGGAATAAATGGTTTCTTTACAATGATATTTGTCCACGCAAATAACAAGACTAAAGTTGTGTGAGCATATCACGCTTTGTGCGTGCTTATTACATATGATGGGTAAATCATGTCGCGTCAATTTAGATAGTCATCATGTAGATCGTGTCGTCGGAGTCCATTGAATCAGGGAGGTCTGGCCGCTGCCAGAGAAAACGTGAGTACATCCATATGCGTGGAGCAGAAGCGCCGCCGGCTGGCGTAACCCATCTCACGAGCAATCGATCAAAATGAGCTGTACATCATACATGCATGATATGCAAATTAATGATTAGTATATAAGTAATAGGGAGTGCAGGTAATCTCATCATGGATGCATGCAAATGAATTAGCCGAAGGTCATATGTACCTTGCCGTGATCGATGTCGATTGGAAGAAGATACAAGGGAGCCGCTTCATCTTTCGCCACGTTATAGAGTTCAATGGTACAACCAGCAGCACCTCATCTCATTGCCGTCGCCGTTGTGGCCACCACCGTCGCCACCGCCGCCGTCGTCTTTTATTTAGTTACACAAGGACGTCATAATAGGCTTCCATCCTACAACATATATCAGGTAACAACAGAGCTAGCTTTATTCACATATACGTACGAGCTGGCTTCATGGACATGTATCTGATTACATATGCAAGGATCAAGATCACTGGTAAGCACCATACCTCGGCTGAGTTTCGGCCGATTCTGACGAGTGGAATGACCGGTGGAGAGCGCTCGACACCGAGACCTGCTGGGCAGAAACTGGGGCGACGTCGTCTTCATGGATGCAGCATGGCTAGCAGGAGAGGCATGGTCGCCGTGGGTGACGTAGTTACAAGAAATAGATCGATGATCGCAGGAGAGACGCAGGCGCCGTCACGGCCGGCGTGCAGCAAAAGGAATGGATCTATCCAGATTTGCTTTTTTCACGGGAAGTGGGGCGACGTACGTTTTATATCCCTAGAAAAAAGGATTCGGCTCCAACTAATTGCAACTACCAGATAATTATCTAAATTAGTTTTATCGGGAGAGCTAGCTAAACGGGTGTAGCGCGATAGGGAATGGGTACAAGACTGTGGGTCGACTAGTAGGTGGATCGATCTCGGAGTATGTACTCCTAGGAATACTAACCCATTTTCCTATATATATATATATATATATATATATATATATATATATATATATATATATATATATATATATATATATATATATATATATATATATATATATATATATACTATCACAGTAGATCGATCAGAATATATATGCATTGCATACGATATGCCCTGCGACGCAAGGGTGAGATGGATCGGGCATGCAGCGGGCGCGTGGATGGCGTGCAGGTGCGTGGTGTGTCTCACCCAACACGACATGCAGCGTGGCGGCCATTAAAAATTCTGCAGGCGAGCTTGAATGCCGTCCGACGTGGCTACGTACGTAGGTCAGCAGCTGCATGCACATGCTAAAAATGGCGCCGCACGCTTCCCTCCCCTTCGATCGCGCCGCGGAGTGAGGGGTATCTCCTGCCGCGCTAGCTGCCGGTGCATGCATGCCCTACGTCCCTGCGCGCTTCTGCTACGCCGTAAGGGCATCTTCAGCCGTTGGCCCTCAGGAGGGGCAAAAAATCGCTTTCTAAGGACGCACCGGTGCTAAACCGCACACTGGGGGCGTAACGCCCCCCAGTCGCGGTCCCATGGGTTTTTAAAATGTTTAAATTCGGCGCAAACACAACGCAAACACAGGCGAGTTCGTTCAAATTTAAACATATTTTATAAAAAAAGAAAAAAAAACTACCGCGGGCTACCCCCGCCGTCTCCCTCGCCGCCCGCCTCGCCGCCAGCCCACGCGGTTCTACATGCCGAGGAGGCTGTAGAACCGCGTGTAGTCACCGCCGCCGTCGTCGTCGTCGTCCCCCCCGCCTACGCCTCCGCCGTCCCTACTGCATCCCTCCCCCGGTTGGCACGGCGGGTTGGACGGTTCGGGGGCGTCGTCGTCGTCGCTATCGAGGACGACGACACCGTCCTCGTCCTCGCGCCCACGTTTGCGGGCGGCGATCTCCTCCAGGGCCCGGCGTTGCCGGATCATCTCCTCGCGCAGGTAGTCGTCGCGCGACCACCGCATGGCGTCCTCATCGGAGAAGCCGCGCCGGGCTATCTCCTCGTACTCCGGGGGGAGGCTGGACTCCACCTTGGACTCGACGAGGGCGCCGGAGCTGCGGGTACGCGCGCTGACAGGCGTGTCCTGGGGCTCCGGCTTGACGGGGCGGAGGTGGAGGCAAGGAGAGCCGCCGGACGAGGAGGAGGACACCCCGGTCTCCATGCGCCTCGGCGTCCAGGAGCTTCCCCGGCGGCCCCGGCGACGTGAGAAGGACGGGGGAGCGGGGTACTCGAGGCGCGGCGTGTTGCCGCCCTCGATGTATTCGAGGACGGACTTCAACGTGCACCCGGGCACGCCCCACCACCGACGCCGGCCGGCGGCCTTGAACCTGCCAGAGGGCACGACGCCGTTGGTGGCCTCGAGCTGCTCGTCGTGCCGGCGGCGGAAGTACGGCTCCCAGATTGGGCTGTCGGGGACGTACCGGGGCCCCTCCCTCGCCGCACACGGCAGGAACGAGCGGATGCGTGCGATCTCCGCACGCCGTGCCGCGTCGGTGGGTACCGGGGGCACCGGCACGCCGGCGGCGCTGATCCTCCACGCCCCGGGCACCCGCATGTCCGGCGGGACCGGGTACTCAGCCTCAAAAAGAAGGCGAGCCTCGTCCTCGTGCAGATGACGGCGCCCGAATCCGTTCACCGCCGCGCCGTCGCCTGGGAAACGCTCGGCCATGCTTTCTCAACTGGTGACGGCGAGAGGAGGAAAGGGGGAGAAATGAGCGCGTCGTCGGTGGATGATCGGGGTGAGTCTCTCCGGCGCGCTTGCAGTCGGCTTTTATAGGCGGAGACGCCGCATGGTAGGCTTGGCCGGCGCGTTACGCGTGGCGGCCGAGGGACGCGTCGCCCAGCCTTCACTGCGCCGCCCGTGAGGCATCAATGGAGGCTGACCGGCGCGGCAGCACGCGGCAACTTTGGCATTGATTCGTCGCGGGAAACGAGGCGATGAGGACGACGAAGGGGCGAGAAGAGAGTAGAGTCGCTGACGCGGCGGGCCCGCGGCTCTTCGCGCCAAAAACGATTCGCCCGGTGCCCCCGAGCGACCACTAGCCCGCCGGGTTCGGGTTGGGTCCGCCGGCGCCAATTTCGGCCCGAGCCGGCAAAAACTGGGCTTTTGGGGGCGCGACTGGGCCAATTTTTTGGCGCCGGCGGACGAAAAAACGCCTGGGGGGCCTTCTTGGGGGCGCGGCTGGAGATGCCCTAAGTACGTGAGTTTACTTGCAAGTTTTATTGCTCTGTTTTCTGTTTTTTTAACACAGTACAATCGCAGATACTTACATACACTCACCCCTTACAAACACGCATAGCGTACCTCTATGGACAGATCCAAAATACTGAGCCGACATCATCTTGATATTCGTGAAATCACCATAGACGCATCGTAGTCCACGGGTATTGCTCTGTCGTCTTGCATATTTTTCTTGACGTGAGATACTTTGTTTACTAGTAAATGTGCTATATTTAAGAATATATTGATTGCAGACGAATATTAGATATGCTATTATTTGTGTGTTAATCTGGGATTAGCGCAATATTTGGTATGATATTAATTGCACGTTAGATATGTTTAACGCTCGTCATTGGAGTAGTCTAGGTCGTTGGATTAACTTAGTTCGATGGCCGAGATCAATTGGATCTGCCTCTTTGAGTCTTTTTATGTGAATATAGATATAGATGTATTTTGAAAGACAAATAAAAAAAACTTTCTTGCCTTGTTGGGACTCTCAGTTTTAACACCAGGAACTCGTGATTGCTCACATGTCGAACCCTTCAAGATTGGGCGCTTTATTAACCACTAAAGGTGGTTTTGACGGTAACTTCGTGTTGTTTCAGATGCAGTAACCTGATCAACATACAAAATTGCCAAACAAAATGTGTAGGAAAAATGAAAACAAGCCAAAAGGCAAGAAATTGAGGAAAAACATAAATATTTCTAGTAAATTAAATAAACGTCTAAAGATAAATTAATGCAACACAATCAGAAATATTCTGTAAAACCATGGAATTTAGTAAGAGTCTAGCAAACTCATGGAATTCAGTAAAGCCAAGATAGATTTTGTTCATTAAAAAAATTAATAATGTTTTTATAATATTTCTGAAATTTTTTACTTCCCCTTTTCATCCCCAGTTTTATTTGTAGATCTTCATTGTAGAATTTATTGTGTTTCCATTTTACTAAAAATATCCAATATAATTCCTTTTTTCATATATTTTTAAATATGTTTCCCTTCATACTCTTCTAACTAGTTTTTAAAACTTTCTTTTTTAGATATCTCTATATTCTCACCTGTTAGTCAACTTTGTATGCTAATTGTTACTACATAAGTCTGTGAAACTGTCACTACATCATCGCTAAAATTGCTTTCAAAATGCCAATAGACAAAATTTTGATGGTTTTGATACTTGAGTGACAGCGTATTTCTAGTATTGGAGTTGAGGGACCGATTTTAACTTTCTAAATAGTTGAGGGGTCAAAAATTAACATAAAACCCCATGGTCTTACAATGAATAAACCCGTAGTCTATCCAAAAATGTTTTATTTCATTATGTGGCTCCACGGTCGCACGTCAGCATGGGCCATCCTCTCCACTTGGTAGCTTGCGCGGGCTCCGCAGTGCGGCCTGCGTGCATAATGTTGGGCCTTTGCTTTGGCCCAGCAGTAGCAAGATAGAGGTTCATAATGAAATAAATATGTGCCATGAGGGATTCGAACCCAGACGCGACCAGATCAAGTTGGCGCATAAACCAATTGGTTGCACACATGTTTGTACAAATTATGGAAACATTTTATTCATGTAACAAGCCAATCTGTTGCACGTATGTTTGTGTAAATACAGGAAACATGCTCTTCTAGTTTGTTTCCTGTTATATTCTTATATTTTTGTCACCGAAAATTTTAAAGATCTGGTCTTTTTGTACCATAGATACGCACAACCATGCTCATTATTATATCCTTAATATGACTCTCTGTCACACGGATGATGTTGGGCTGCTATAAAAACCCTATAGTCGAAAAAAGATCGAAACATGGATAAAACGTAGGATAACCCAGATGACTCGGACTAGCTGAAGTCTCCAAGACAAACAAAACCCAGGTTGTTTGGCTAACGTTTTGGCACATTAAACTAAGACAACTCCTGGCTAACTTCCTCCCATAAATGGAAGAGCAACCAAGCCTCCTCTTTTGCTATATTTCTTTTAGATAGATAGCCTTTGCGCTCAGTTGCCACTTATATCGCCACCGAACACCGTTATCATCACTAACACATCGAAACTCGCCTCACCAAAACTGCATCGACAAGGAGAATCGATTAGGACGATGAAGCTCGAATTGTGCATTGCAGACGATGAATTTTGTCGTTCAATCTACACTAAACACCATAAGCAAACATCGCGTTCGGTGAGAAATTTTCCAAATACTCACACCCATCTACTCATCAAGATTTCGTTAACCCCCTAGGTATTGCCCATCACCCTTGTGTTATCGTTGCCCATGCGCACTATGATCCATGTCATTCGCGGACATGAACCGGTTGTCAGCCGATCCTACGGGGTGTATCATCATCCTGCGACGTAATTCTTCAAGGAGAAGTTCCACTGGATATGTATACGTTGTACTTGGTCTTTCTCGAAAAATAGAATTGTTGAAGGTGAATTATTTGGTCTAACCTTTGTGAACCACTTACATAGCCCCAAGAAATTAGATGAGGTCCTCTTGCTATATTAAAGAAATAAAAAGGAAAAAGATTACCCTGCTTCGAACAAAAATCTCCAGTTGCAGTGGCTCTGAAATTGACGCAGAGCATGCAGAAGGAAACGATGGGACTCGCTGGATGGGCAGCGCAGCGCGCAGGCAGGGTCCATCTGACGGCTGACAATGGGTGGGGATGATCGACCGGCCCAGCCTGCGCCGAAAATTATTAGCCCCCTGTCCCATTTTTCAGCTCACTTTGCAGGGTCGCGGGCTCACCTGTCAGTACCTCCACAGTAAAGCATGAGGGAGGAAGCATCCACCCACGGCCAGTCCGGTATGAGCCATGCATGACACGGCCACACGAACCAGCAACTGCTGTTTGCATCGCCATTTATCTTTCCTTCTCACAATTCCTATGCAACTTTTTCCAACCGGGCTCTCAACCCCTTTCCATTAATTTCGCAATCAACAGAAATACATCAGTCTGTATCCAGATGTTCTTAGTGCCCAAACCACTACAACTAACAGGATGAAAGATATAAGCTTTTTGAGATCAAATGAGGCTGAAAGGGGAGAGCGAGCTGGCGCACCATCAGGAAACCCACCGCAGGATGATCCTGGAACGGACCACCCGCCATGGGACGAAAACCTGATGACACTCACAAACCGCAGCCCAAAAACGACAGGAGAGGAAATCCCAGGATGAGGCAAGTTAAACAACATCTGTGACTAGGCTAACCGTAACCAGAAGACATAAAACCAGCGGGCATCAAACCCCAGTGGGAGGCGGCAAGCAAAAGGACCGAGCGCTGAGCACTGCTAACCAATCTGGATCCCTTCTCTGTCACCCAAAAGGGATCTGCCTCGAGGGAGGGACCTGTCCGCCAGCGCAGCAGCCGCGTGAGCCAACCTCTTCACTCCAGCCTGGAGCTTCGCCCTTTCTTCTTCCTTTAGCAAACCTGCCCAGTACAGCAAAAACGAGCATGCAGTGAAAACAGCCTCAAGAGGAGAACGAACAATATGATTATCAAATGTGACTTTATTGCGGAGGGTCCAAATCCCCCAGCATATTGCAGCAATAATCATCATGTAAAACTGTTTCCCATCCGGAAAGAACTTATAAAGCCAAGTTAAGCTTTGCCACAGAGAGCGAGGGCAACATGAAACCCCGGCCGTCATGCCCAACACCCCCCAAACCGACCGAGCAAGCGAACAGGTAAAGAACAAATGATTTGCTGTCTCGACTTCATTACAGAAGGAGCACATAGGATTTCCAGGCCAGTTTCTAATGCGCATATTATCACGAGTGAGAACTGCGTTCTGAAACAGCTGCCAAAGGAAAATCTTAATTTTCAGCGGAATAGGTGCTTTCCATACCATCCTATAGTTAGGACCTGAAAGATTTCTTTCCAACCATACATATACGGATTTAGTAGTAAACTTCCCTTTACTATCAAAATCCCACAAGATTCTATCTGGGGAGTCATTCAACGACAGTTTCTTAGCCTCCATAACCATCCAAGCCCACTGCTCACCCAACACCCCAACCAGTCTACGTCTAAAGCCCAGCTCATAGTTGTTAGTCGCCCAAGATGCAACCGTGCATTCCTGCTCCTGGCAAATACCAAATAGATCAGGAAAGTGATCTTTCAACGCAATATTCTCAGCCCACGGATCATACCAGACCCTAGCTAGGTTTCCACTTTCGATTTTAACTTTTCTTCCTGCCATATAAGAATCCTTGACCTTCATAATTGCTTTCCAGCAGGGAGAGTCCGAAAAGCGGCTCCGAATGGTAGCCACTGTTTTGTTCCTGAAGTATCTAGCTCTTACAATACGCTGCCATAGCCCATCACTTGTTTCTAACTTCCACCACCACTTAACAAGTAGGGCAATATTTTGTTTATGAAGATCTTTAATCCCTGATCCCCCAATCCTTTTCGATCGACATATCCTCGTCCACTTAACCATATGGTATCCATGTTTCTTATTTTTCCTCCTCCAAAAGAAACGTCTGCGATGTTTATCCAGCTTCTCAATAAAGGTCTTATTAAAAAGGAACATTGACATGAGGAAAGAGGGAATTCCATCCAAACTGGACCCTAGCAACGTTAGTCTAGCTCCAGAAGATGCTGCATATGCTACCCAGGCATCAAGTTTTTTGATCATTTTTCCGTCAAGGAAATCTAGATCCGCATTCTTGAGGGTAGAATAAGTAACAGGGACTCCCAGATATTTCATGGGAAGTGTGCCCACTTGACACCCAAACATGTTGGCATACACCAAATCAGTATCATTATCCCCCCCGATACTAAATATTTCACTCTTCTCAAAATTGATCTTAAGCCCAGACATAAGTTCGAAGAGATAAAGCAAGAGCTTGATATTCACAGCTTTGTCAATATCATGCTCAAAACAATGTACTGTGTCATCCGCGTATTGCAGGATGCAAACCCCATTCTCAATAAGATCAGCAGCTAAACCTTTAATGAGGTCATTTTTTTGTGCTGTAAGTACCATTTTGGTCAGACAGTCAGCCGCAATATTAAACAGGAAAGGGGAGTGAGGATCCCCCTGCCTCACCCCCTTAGCACTTTGGATGTAAGGTCCCACTTCATCATTGATCTTGACACTAACTGTGCCATTCTTCAGCATTTGCGAGACCCACCCACACCACTTAGAATTAAACCCACGTTTCCTATGACAGTCAAGCAAAAAGTCCCAATTGACTTTGTCATATGCTTTTTCAAAGTCAAGTTTCAAAACCACTCCCACCTGCCTTCTAAAATGAGTATAATGCAAAATTTCATGGAGAGATAGGATTCCATCCACTATGTGTCTCCCCTTAATAAAAGCATTCTGGTGAATACTAAACAGCTTGTGTGCATATTTGCTAGCTCTAATATCCATGGCTTTTGTAAGTAGTTTGTAGGGGCAGCGCAATAGACAAATGGGTCTATATTGTTGGATCCTACTAGCATCAGTTGACTTAGGCAACAAGGTTATGATGCCATAGTTAAGTCGTTGTACATCTAGCTTGCCATCATGAAACCAATCAAATAAGCATAGAAGGTCTTGGGCTACTACCTCCCAGCAGTGTTGATAGAATTCTACAGGAATATCATCTGGACCAGGGGCACGGTTAGAATTCATGCTAAACAAAGCTTTCTTGATTTCTTCTAACGAAAAAGGTCGAGTTAATTCCTCATTGTCACCAGGAGTAATCATCTCATCCTGAGACCATAGAGCAGCATCTATCTGACATAAATTGCCAGGAGCTGGACCAAATAAGGATTTATAGTATTCAGTAGCATGGACCAGAAGGTTTTTAGTGCCCTCAATAATAGTGGACCCACACTCCAGGGAGATCATGGAGTTTTTCCTACGACGGCCATTGGCTACTTTATGGAAGAAACCAGTGTTATTGTCTCCTTTCAGAAGCCACCTCTCATTAGAGAATTGATGCCAGTGTAGTTCTTCTTCCACATACATCTTATTAAGCTCCACTAGAATATCCAACTTCCTAGTGTAGGCATCCCCACATAAACCATCAGTCTCTTCCAGTTTTTCAAGCTCCTGCAACTCGAGCTTGATAATTTTTCTCCTGATCTTATTGTGACCAAACAAATTAGATCCCCAACCCTTAAAAAACTTCTTAATCCTCTTAAGCAACTTGTACGTCCTATCTTCACTGTGCTGCTGTAAACATCCTATCTTCAATTTTGTTTGCAGTAGTACTAATTATGCTAGAAAATGTGATGAATATAGATATAGTTTCTAGTCGGCGGCAAGAGGACAGACCCATGCATGTGTACGTACATAAAGCATCCAGCTATGCGAAGTTGATGGGATCATGGGCGCCATCTACTCACTACTCTAACAAAACAATACACATGGCGCCAATTAACCATACTTGTACGTCCTAGCTACTCTATAGCAAATACAGATCATCCATGCATCGTCCTGGTGCTAGTACTAGTGCTACTCTATAGCAATACAGAAGAACATGCCTCGGAGACTAGCTAGATTAACAGATCACTTCACTGTGCTGCTGTAAACATCCTTCTGCACCACCTGTATATGTAGTATGCAGCTAGACGGAGTAGGTTGGTAGGAACAACATTCTTGAGCCGCTCTGCTCACTAGTAATTAAGTATATATTTAATCACCGTCCTTAAACAACTGTAGTTGCATCTTGCACGGAGGGAATGGGGGGTGGAGAGGGCAGGAGCAGGGTGCAGAGAAATTAACCCTGGGGCAATGAAAAATGCATGCTCCGGCCCCTACTGCCTGCCTGCCTGCCGCCATCCGTCTGATCTGATCCACGAGAGAGAGGGAGAGAGATGGAAGATGGAAGCTTTAGGATACTCTCATGTTCCAAGAGTTTCACCACCCCCACAATCATTTGTGCCACCCTCTCTCTCTCTCTCTCTCTCTCTCTCTCTCTCTCTCTCTCTCTCTCTCTCTCTCTCTCCCCTTCTCTCTCTTCTCACTCTCATGATCTATTTAACATGCGCCCGCCCTTTTGCTTGTTGCCTGCATATAATTCTGTTCCTCGCTACGCTTCCTTCTCCTTTACTTATTTAGCCAGGCTACCCTCCATCATCACCTCCACGACGCCTGCCTCCATCCTTTCTCAAGCTACTACAAAAGACCACACACAAGCAAGCAAGCAAGCAGAGTGACATCACACAACTGGCCTGGCTAGCTCCCCACCTCACCTCGGGCAATTCTCTCTCGCATAAACTATTTCTTGGATCCTTGAGAGAGGATCTAGAGCAGCAGCAGTGGGATCTGCGCGCTCACCAGCTATCATGGGCCTCGACGCCGCGGAAATCTCTGAATTGGCGGCGCTCCAGCCGATCCACACGGCCGTGAGCGGCGCCCGGGCCACCCAAGTGCCAGGGGCGGTCGACGATGACGCTGCCGACACCGGCTGCGTCACACCCAAGGCGAGCGGCGGGCGATCGGCCGCTGCAGGAGGTGCGGACGACGGCGACGACGCTGCCGCCGACAACGGCTGCGTCACGCCGAGGGCGAGTGGCTCCCTGGCCATGCTGCCCATCGCGCCACTGCTGCAAGACGACGGCGTCGACGCTGGCTTCGCCACGCCGCTGGCCACGGGTGGAGTAATTGGGCCGCGAGACGGCTGCGCCGCTGCCGGCGACGAGAACAGCTTCACCACGCCGACGACGGCCGACAGCGCGCTGTTGCCGGCCACGGTGTGCCCGCCCGCGCCGCGGAAGTCGGCTCCGGCGCCGACGAGGAAGCGTGCTCTGCTCCAGCAGCGGCTCTTCTACCCGGTGCCGCACGACCTGGCCACCGTGTTCGTGGCCGTGCCGCAGTGCCCGCCGCCCGCCAAGAAGATGCGGGCGCACGCCGTGGGGTCATCCGCGCCGCTAGGCACGTGAGAGGGGTAATTCGCGCACACACATCCTCTGTCTCGTTCATGTACTTCAGTACTTCACGTGTATATGCTGCTGCTGCGCGCCATTGTCGCGACCGCGAGTGGACGAAGGAGTTCTTCAGAGAAGCGGAAGCAAGCAAGTCCACACACGAGCAAGGGCTCTCGAGCGGACGAGTGCGCAGAAAATATGTTGTAGTTGAATCACTCAACTCCCCTCGGCTCCTCTGAGATGTGCGTCAAACACACACGGAACTACTACTACTCTACTAGCACTCAAGTTTAGCTCAACCACTCAGCTCTCTCTCTCTCTCTCTCTCTCTCTCTCTCTCTCTCTCTCTCTCTCTCTCTCTCTCTCTCTCTCTCTCTCTCTCTCTCTCTCTCTCTCTCTCTCTCGTTTCTCGCATGTACAAAATACACGAGCTGTTTTGGTGATTAGCTAGCTTGCTGCCTCACACGGTCAAAGTCCGTTCTACTGTCGATGCGCTACAAGTTTGCCTTATAGTCCATCCGTCTCAAAATAAATGATAGGCATACATGGCCATTTGTATTTGTAGGCTTTCCGCTTTCCTAAACTGACATAAACATGGAGTGTTGCTAGATCTCAGTTAACTTAACCAAGTCTCAGTCAATTGACACAACATGTAAAAAGTAAGAAAAAAATTGTACGGATCTCAACATAAGATCTCACGATATAGCATCGACTAAGACTTCGTTAAATCTCAGGCATTTCTATCCGATCCTCTAAAAATAGCGGAGTATCCGACGAAATAAACCCTTAGTAGAGCATTCTTACTCTGCTAAGTTTTCGTCGGACCTAACTGATCCCTTCTATATAGCGAAGTAATTTTTTCATTTCCATTTCATTTTCGGCCACTGAAACACATTTCTTTGCTTCTTTATTTCATTCAATTACATTTTGATATATTGGAGTACATAATTCACCAATTCTTCGCTACGAGAGCAAAACCAAAGAAAACAAGAACAACAATTAGACACTTCAAAAGATATTCAACTTTCATAACTGCTCCCACTAGTTGGATTAATATCTTCTCTATGTCTTCATCATTGATTCTCTCTATTGGCTTCTCGAGCTTGCACACTTCTTTCCTCTTCGATGCTCAAGAATTCGACGTTGCTTCGCATCTAGTGTCATCTCTAGCCTCTGTTCTAGCAATGTGTGCACGAGCATCTATCAAATTTTGTGCTATCAATAGATCAATGTAATTTCCTTTCCAATACAAAAACTTGCATCCATCCTACACACAAATTTGAGCAAACAATAGGATATCGAAATTGCGCTGGATCCAGTGACGAATCAAAAGAAGCACGTACCCTATCTTTTTTGCATTTGAAGGACACCCATCCGGGATGTTCGGGTATGGTGGCCAGAAAGTGGGCCACCACCTGCTGGAGGCAGTCGTCGCACTTTATGACTGACAACGGTGAGCCGATGAGCCGCTGGGCCAGCACCGAGCCCGGGTGATGGCCGGGCATGTCTGTGTCGGCGAACCATCGATAGGAGAGATCCAAGTAGCTAGAGGCAGAGTCAATACCTGCATGTGGCGTGGAGGCATTGCAGTGGCTGTGCAGTCCGGTACCCGGCCAATCCATGGCAAGGCGCAGTCGCCAGCGGTCGGAAGCGCCAAATCCGGTGGCGGTGGCGGTGGCGGTAGCCACAGATCTGCGCCGGCGAGGGGGCGAGGGAGGCACAAATCCGAGTGATCAAGGCCCGTGGCGAAGCCTACGGAGTGTCCTTGGTGGCCGGCGGGGAGGGACAACATGGGAGTGGGGTGCGGGAGGCAGAGGAGGAGATGATATTTTTACTCGGCCGCCGAATGATGGAATAAATATAGGAAGGTGCGGTACGGCTGAGGATAATTTATCCTCTACTAGCGCCGATTGGGTATCGGCTTTTTATTTTTCTAACCGAATATATAGGATCGGTTAGAAATGCCCTCAATCGATTAAGATTTAGCAATCCCCGCAAGCACATTGAGTTGCTTTACTAATGGACAACGCGTGCCTAGCTAGCTTACTTGCATACTACCCACATGACTAGATTTGTGCGGTCAATCCAAAGTCCAACTTTACTTCTGCAATTGCTTCAACACTTTCTACTATGACAATCACCAGTCAAGCCATCTTGTTCTTTTGTCGTTTGGTGGTCTACGAATTAGGATGTAATTTTTATTATTTCTGGTATTCGTTGTACTGCCATGATTGAATATGAATAGTTGAAAAGTTTTTTTGCAAAAAAAAAAACTTTAGGCAAGTTGTACTTGCTTTAGTCAAGACATGCGAGATAGTGGTTGGAGGAGAGAAAGATGAATATGGCAGGTGGACCCACATAGTCAGTGAGAGTAGAGAGTGATCCCGACTGGGATTGTTACTTTCCGGACGCGTCAAACAGGTATAATAAACTGATCCAAGGTTGAGATAAAACTCGGATGACTGAGTACAGGGTGCCGATTTCAGGGGTTGAGAGGTTAGGGTTTAATCTCAACAAGCCGTATGAATTCAGGGTTCAAAACAGAGTACACTCACCGGTGGAATGTTCTTGAGCGTGACGAAGATGTGTTGGTTGGTCTGACCTCTGACAAAAGAACATGTGATTTCCTGCGTCCCAAATCTGCCTTCGCTAAAATGACGGTTTGCCAGACTTGGTTATGGAGCTGTGTCGGTGACAGTAAATCCCAAATGTCTAGTCTCTAGTCCGTCGATGGCGGTGCTACTGGCGAGTGGCGAGCCGCTGCCAAATTCGTAGGGCAAGAGGTGGTTCGTGGTTTCTAGTTCTCTACCACCTCGCAAAGGCAGCGTGGGCAAATGTCGGGTCCGACCGACAGCCGGCGCTCGCTCGTCGGGCCGCGGCTCCCTGCTCGGCACGTGATTTGCCACGGCTCGGATCCGGCCACCACCCTGCGCTGACGGGGCCACAACGCACCCGTACGTAGGAAGATGAACGGCTAGCTCACGTACGTGCCGCGCGGCGCATACGGCGCCGCAGTCGTTGTGGCGCTTGGCCTTTTCTGCACGTACGTAAGTACGTACGTACGCCGTGCCCATGCCCATGCACAGTAATGTATTGTACCCCTACTTCGCAGTTTGGACGCCAGCGAGCCGGCGACCACGCGCCGAGAGTGCGTACGTACGCGGCAGCAGTGACCGCACTACGTGCCGCGCAGTGCCAACGGGGCCGGCGACGACGGCCGGCCGTTGTGGGGCAAGTAACTTGGAAGATCATTGCAGTTTGCAGAGAACCCAGAGATCGATCATCTGCGGATCATTGTGGTTGTGAGCCTCGCGATGCATCAGCGTTTTGGTGCTTACTTGCTTACCATCTCCTGATGGCAGAGCCAGCATGTTATTTGACATATCTTTAGACTTTAGGCACACGTACGAATTTAATTTTAATTTTGTGGCACGGAAGGGGTATAGCTTTCCGTGCACGAGCTCGTGGTGAAGTCATTGTCACTTGCCAGACAGGGGTTTGGTCGATCGTGACTGGGATATATTGCGTGGAAAAAATTGGATTATCTTTGGTACGGAGGGAGCACGTTGTCTCTTGACGTGACAAGTTTAATTAGGTAGGTCCTAATCTCGTAGGTCCATTTTCAAATCAAGCTAAGAAAAGGGGTATTATCAATTTTTCAAACTTTTGTGAGGCCTCTAAATTAGCTTTGGTGGTTGGCCCACCCAGCAGTGGCTGACAGCGACATTGATCGATCCTCTATGAGTGGCTGGCAGTGGCACATCGTTGCACAGCGCCGCCTGCCACCTTCTTTGAGAAAAAGGATGAATATTGCACTGCACACTGTATTACTCATCGAGAGAGGTTACATATAGCCGGGGCCTTCCACAAGATCAGGCACGCAGGCCATGAGCTAGTCGTGGAGGTTAAGATCCTAAAAAGTAGGAGTCAGGTACAAGAGTTACAATGGTACAATACATGACATGTTAACACACCCCCCCCCCCCCCCCGGGCGCAGTTGGAACTCCGTCCGGATGGATGTTCAGACTGGACCGGAACTCTTGAAACACCACTGATGGAAGGCCTTTGGTGAAGACATTGGCGAACTGCGATCCGGATGGCACATGAAGTACACGAGCTTCGCCCAGGGCAACCCGATCGCGGACGAAGTGAAGGTCGATTTCGACGTGTTTAGTCCGCTGGTGCTGAACTGGGTTGCTACACAGGTAGGTGGCCTGATGTTGTCGCAGTACACAACAGTGGCATGCGATGGTGGAAGGTGAAGCTCATGCAGAAGTTGGAGAAGCCAGGTTGTTTCAGCGACGCAGTTGGCGACAGCGCGGTATTCCGCTTCTGCGCTGGAGCGAGACACGGTATGTTGGCGCTTAGAGGATCATGAAATCAGATTGGGCCCGAGAAACACACAAAACCCAGATGTGGACTTCCTGGTGTCAGGGCAGCCGGCCCAATCAACATCGGAGTATGCCACAAGATCGCGAGTGGAGGAGCGATAGAACCGGAGGCCATAGTGCGATGTGCTTTGGAGGTAGCGGAGGATGCGCTTCACGAGCTGCACGTGGGAGGAGCGAGGAGCGTGCATGAAGAGGCATGCTTGCTGAACCGCATAGGAAATGTCGGGCCTGGTGATGGTGAGATACTGGAGAGCACCGGCGAGGCTGCGGTAGTGGGTAGGATTGGCAAGTAGATCACCATCATGAGCGGATGCTTTGGACTTGGTGTCGACGGGGGTGGAAATAGGTTTGCAATTCAGCATGTTGGCGCAGTCCAAGATTTCAAGCACGTATTGCTGCTGGGAAAGGAAGAGCCCAGAGGAGGTGCGAGTGACATTCACACCAAGGAAGTGGTGGATATCTCCAAGGTCGGACATGGAAAATTCTGCTTTGAGGAAGGAGATGACAGAGTGTAACGTAGTGGAGGAGTTGCCAGTGAGGATGATGTCATCTACGTAGAGAAGAAGGTAACCAACGGAATTGCCATGGTGAAAAATGAACAAGGAGGTGTCACACTTGGATGATACGAAACCCAAGGAGAGGAGATAAGACTTGAACCGCAAGAACCATGTGCGAGGAGCCTGCTTCAAGCCGTATAGAGACTTGTTGAGGAGGTAAACATGGTTGGGAAAGGAAGGATCAACAAAACCCGCCGGTTGAGCACAATAAACAGTCTCACCAAGATCGCCATGTAAGAAGGCATTTTTGACATCCAACTGGTGGATCGGCCAGGACTGAGCGGTGGCAATGCTGAGAACAACGCGGACGGTAGCTGGCTTGACCACGGGACTGAAGGTCTCCATATAATCGACACCCTCTTGATGCGTGAAACCCTGGAGCACCCAACGAGCCTTGTACCGAGCGAGGGAGCCAGTAGCGTCAAGCTTGTGCCGAAAAATCCATTTGCTAGTGACCACATTGACACCTGCAGGCCGAGGAACCAAACACCAAGTTTTGTTCTTTATCAAATCATTAAATTCATCGAGCATAGCATCGTGCCATTTTTTGTCTTTGAGGGCGGATTTGTAAGTGGCTGGGAGGGGGGAGATAGTAGGTGAAGTGGTCAGGGTGAAAAGGCGCTTGGGCTGAGCAAAGCCGCGCTTGGCACAAGTTGTCATTTTATGTGAATTGATTGGTGGCGGAATGGGGAGTACGGGGTGACGTGGAGGAGAAGGAGTGGCGGGCGCGCGGTGGGAGGTAGATGCGGTGGGGTCCGGGTCAGGCGCAGGGGGAGCGGGAGGCGATCCGATGCGGGCGGGCGATCCGAGTGATCGGGTGGCAGGGGAATCTGGCACGGGCGAGCCGGGGAGTCCGCGTGGGTGGGAGTGGGACCGGTGGGGGAAGTGGTCGGGGTAGTGGGCTGGCAGGAAGAGGCGTGGGAGGCGGGGGTTGGTGGATCGGCGAATGAGGTGGATGCGGGGGGCAGGTCTGCGGCCAAGGTAGGCTGGGCGGGGATCCCGGAGAGGATTGCATGCAGGCGTGGAAGAGGGGCGGGATCTTCTGTGGCCGGTGTGGCTGGGGAAGAAGGTGGTGTATAGGGAAAAATGGTCTCATCAAAAATGACGTGACGAGAGACAATTACTTTGCGCGTTAGGAGATCGAAACAACGATAACCTTTGTGTTCTAAGGGGTAGCCGAGGAAGACACATCGTGTGGATCGTGGGGCGAGCTTGTGCGGGCTGGTGGCATAGAGGATTGGAAAACGTAAGCAGCCAAAGACATGTAGATGATCGTAGGTAGGGGGAACACCGGTAAGGAGAGAGAAGGGGGTGTGAGGTGCAGTTTTGACGGACGGACGGCGATTGAGGAGATAGGTGGCGGTGTGTAAACCTTCGACCCAAAATGGTGGGGGTAGATTGGCTTGGAGAAGAAGGGTGCGGACAATATCGTTCGTGGTGCTAAGCATACGTTCTGCCTTGTCGTTCTGGGGGGAAGTATGTGGACAGGAGAGACGGGAGACGATGCCGTGGGTTGAGAAGAAAGTGCGAAGAGAGGTGTTGATGAACTTGTCGCCGTTGTCACATTGCATGCATTGAATAATCGTGTGAAATTGTGTATAGATGTAGGAGAAGAAGCGTTGGAGGGTGAGGGACGTGTCGGATTTGTGACGGAGAGGAGAAGACCAAAAATAATGAGTAAAGTCGTCCAGTATAATGAGATAATAAGCATAGCCCGAAAAGCTTACAACTGGTGACGTCCAAAGGCCACAATGAATCAGTTGAAATGGTGCAGTAGTACACTTATTGGAATGGGAAAAAGCTAAACGAGGTTGGCGCCCTAGTTGGCACGAGGTACAAGGGGAGTGAACACTTTTATTATAGTCTGGTAAAAATGGGAAAGTGAAGTGATACGTCTTCAACGTATCTATAATTTTTGGTTGCTCCATGCTATATTATCTACTGTTTTGGACATTATTGGGCTTTATTATCCACTTTTATATTATTTTTGTGACTAACTTATTAACCGGAGGCCCAGCCCAGAATTGTTGTTTTTTTTGCCTATTTTAGGGTTTCGAAGAAAAGGAATATCAAACGGAGTCCAAACGGAATGAAACCTTCGGGAATGTGCTTTTCTCAACGAACAAGACCCAGGAGACTTGGACCCTACGTCAAGAAACAAAGGAGGAGGCCACGAGGTAGGGGCGCGCCTACCCCCCACCGGGCGCGCCCTCCACCCTCGTGGGCCCCCTATTGCTCCACCGACGTACTCCTTCCTCCTATATATACATACGTACCCCCAAACGATCAGATACGGAGCCAAAACCCTAATTCCACCGCCGCAACTTTCTGTATCCACGAGATCCCATCTTGGGGCCTGTTCCGGAGCTCCGCCGGAGGGGGCATCGATCACGGAGGGCTTGTACATCATCACCATAGCCCCTCCGATGAAGTTTGAGTAGTTTACCTCAGATCTACGGGTCCATAGTTATTAGCTAGATAGCTTCTTCTCTATTTTTGGATCTCAATACAATGTTCTCCCCCTCTCTTGTGGAGATCTATTCGATGTAATCTTCTTTTTGCGGTGTGTTTGTTGAGACCGATGAATTGTGAGTTTATGATCAAGTGTGTCTATGAACAATATTTGAATCTTCTCTGAATTCTTTTTTGTATGATTGGTTATCTTAGCAAGTCTCTTCGAATTATCAGTTTGGTTTGGCCTACTAGATTGATCTTTCTTGCAATGGGAGAAGTTCTTAGCTTTGGGTTCAATCTTGCGGTGTCCTTTCCCAGTGACAGTAGGGGCAGCAAGGCACGTATTGTATTGTTGCCATCGAGGATAACAAGATGGGGCTTTCATCATATTGCATGAGTTTATCCATCTACATCATGTCATCTTGCTTAAGGCATTACTCTGTTTTCATTAACTTAATACTCTAGATGCATGCTGGATAGCGGTCGATGAGTGGTGTAATAGTAGTAGATGCAGGCAGGAGTCGGTCTACTTGTCTCGGACGTGATGCCTGTATACATGATCATACCTAGATATTCTCATAACTATGCTAATTCTATCAATTGCTCAACAGTAATTTGTTCACCCACCGTAAAATACCTATGCTCTTGAGAGAAGCCACTAGTGAAACCTATGGCCCCCGGGTCTATCTTCACCATATTAATCTTCCAATACTTAGTAATTTCCCTTGCTTTTTTACTTTGCTTTTATTTTACTTTGCATCTTTATCATAAAAATACCAAAAATATTATCTTATCATATTTATCAGATCTCACTCTCGTAAGTGGTCGTGTAGGGATTGACAACCCCTTATCGCGTTGGTTGCGAGGATTTATTTGTTTTGTGCAGGTGCGAGGGACTCCCCCGTAGCCTCCTACTGGATTGATACCTTGGTTCTCAAAAACTGAGGGAAATACTTACGCTACTTTTCTGCATCATCCCTTCCTCTTCGGGGAAAATCAACGCAGTGCTCAAGAGGTAGCAAGAAGGATTTCTGGTGCCGTTGCCAGGGAGTCTACGCAAAAGTCAATATACCAAGTACCCATCACAATCCTTATCTCCCGCATTACATTATTTGCCATTTGCCTCTCGTTTTCCTCTCCCCCACTTCACCCTTGCCGTTTTATTCGCCCTCTCTCCCTCTATCCTCCCTCTCTTTCTCTATTTGCCTCTTTTTGCCAGCTTGATTTTTGTTTGCTTGTGTGTTGGATTGCTTGCTTGTCTCGATGGCTCTTCCCCGATTTGGTGATCTTCACCTTAAAAGGTTACAAGAAATAAAAAACAACGTTAGGTGTTTTATGGTCTTGCAATTCGAGCATAATAGTTTCTTTAGAAACGAGCTTAAGGAACAAAAAAGTTTTATGAGTTTTATGAATAAAGAGCTCGATGATATGTCTAAAGAATTTGATGGTTTAAGATCCCAAATTGCTCGTCTTGAGAAATTGACCGCTGAAATTTCGGATAAGCAAGCCACCTTAGTTAATAGGATGGCCGCTAAACCGGATTTCTATGAAAATAAAGATGAAGATCTAAAAGTTATTGATGTGTCCCCTATTAAATCTTTGTTTTGCAATATGAATCTTAATAATGATGGGACTGAATATGATCCACCTTTACCTAGAAGGCGTTCCAAGAATTCGGAGTTTTTAGATCTTAATGCTAAATTTGAGAAAAGTGGGATCGAAGAAATTAAAACCCTAGATGTTGATAAACCCATTATTTTGGATTTCAAGGAATTTAATTATGAAAATTGCTCTTTGATTGATTGTATTTCCTTGTTGCAATCCGTGCTAAATTCGCTTATAGTCAAAATAAAGCGTTCACTAAACATATCGTTGATGCCTTAATGCAATCTTATGAAGAAGAACTTGAATTGGAAGTTTCTATCCCTAGAAAACTTTATGATGAGTGGGAACCAACTATTAAAATTAAGATTAAAGAACATGAGTTCTATGCTTTATGTGATTTGGGTGCTAGTGTTTCCACGATTCCAAAGACTTTGTGTGATTTTTTAGGTTTCCGTGATTTTGATGATTGCTCCCTAAACTTGCACCTTGCGGATTCCACTATTAAGAAACCTATGGGAAGAATTAATGATGTTCTTATTGTTGCAAATAGGAATTATGTGCCCATAGATTTTATTGTTCTTGACATAGATTGCAATCCTTCATGTCCTATTATTGTTGGTAGACCTTTCCTTAGAACGATTGGTGCAATTATTGATATGAAGGAAGGAAATATTAGATTCCAATTTCCATTAAGGAAAGGCATGGAACAATTTCCTAGAAATAAAATTAAATTACCATATGAATCTATTATGCGAGCCACTTATGAATTGCCTACCAAAAATGGCAATACCTAGATCTATCCTTGCTTTTTATGCCTAGCTAGGGGCGTAAAACGATAGCGCTTGTTAGGAGGCAACCCAATTTTGTTTTTATTCCTTGATTTTTGCTCATGTTTAGTAATAAATAATTTATCTAGCCTCTTTTTATGTTGTGTTTTTTGTGTTTAATTAGTGTTTGTGCCAAGTAGAACCGTTGGGAAGACTTGGGGAAAGTCTTGATATCTTGCTGTAAAAAACAGAAACTTTAGCGCTCACGAGAACTGCTGGTATTTTTATTTGGAAAGTACTATTTAGTTAATTATTTTTGAAGATGATTAATAGATAAATTCCTTACGTCCAGCAATTTATTTTATAATTTTTGGGGTTCCAAATCTTGCGCTAGCTACAGATTACTATAGACTGTTCTGTTTTTGGCAGATTCTGTTTTTCGTGTGTTGTTTGCTTATTTTGATGAATCTATGGCTAGTAAAATAGTTTATAAACCATAGAGAAGTTTGAATACAGTAGGTTTAACACTAATATAAATAAAGAATGAGTTCATTACAGTACCTTGAAGTGGTCTTTTGTTTTCTTTCACCAACGGAGCTCACGAGATTTTCTACTTTAAGTTTTGTGTTGTGAAGTTTTCAAGTTTTGGGTAAAGATTTGATGGACTATGGAACAAGGAGTGGCAAAAGCCTAAGCTTGGGTATGCCCAAGGCACACCCAAGATAATCTAAGGACACCTAAAAGCCAAAGCTTGGGGATGTCCCGGAAGGCATCCCCTTTTTTCGTCTACTTCTATCGGTAACTTTACTTGGAGCTATATTTTTATTCACCAGATGATATGTGTTTTGCTTGGAGCGTCTTGTATGATTTGAGTCTTTGCTTTTTAGTTTACCACAATCATCCTTGCTGTACACACCTTTCGAGAGAGCCATACATGATTTGGAATTTGTTAGAATACTCTATATGCTTCGCTTATATCATTTGAGTTATATAGTTTTGCTCTAGTACTTCACTTATATCTTTTAGAGCACGATGGTGGATTTGTTTTATAGAAACTATTGATCTCTCATGCTTCACTTAGATTATTTTGAGAGTCTTAAATAGCATGGTAATTTGCTTAAATAATGTTGGGGATCGTAGCACAACTTTAAAATTTTCTACGCATCACCAAGATCAATCTATGGAGTCATCTAGAAACGAGAGGGAGAGGAGTGCATCTACATACCCTTGTAGATCACAAGCAGAAGCGTTCAAGAGAACGGGGTTGATGGAGTCGTACACGTCATGATCCAAATCACCGATGACTGAGCGCCGAACGGACGGCACCTCCGCGTTCAACACACGTACGGTTGGGAGAGACGTCTCCTCCTTCTTGATCCAGCAAGGGAACGAGAGGTTGATGGAGATCCAGCAGCACGACGGCGTGGTGGTGGAAGTAGCGGGATTCCGGCAGGGCTTCGCCAAGCGCAAGCGGGGAGGAAGAGGTGTCACGGGAGGGAGGGAGGCGCCAGGGACTTGGGTGCGGCTGCCCTCCCTACCCTCCACTATATATAGCGGGCCTGGGGGGCGCCGGCCCCTAGAGATCCCATCTAATGGGGGGGGGCAGCGGCCTAGGGGGTGGCTTGGCCCCCAAGCCAGGTGGAGGCGCCCCCACCCCCTTAGGGTTTCCAACCCTACGCGCAAGGGAGGCCCAAGGGGGGTGCACCAGCCCACCAAGGGCTGGTTCCCTTCCCACTTCAGCCCATGGGGCCCTCCGGGATAGGTGGCCCCACCCGGTGGACCCCCGGAACTCTTCCGGTGGTCCCGGTACAATACCGGTGACCCCCGAAACTTTCCCGGTGTCCGAAACTGGACTTCTTATATACAAATCTTTACCTCCGGACCATTCCGGAACTCATCGTGACGTCCAGGATCTCATCCGGGACTCCGAACAACTTTTGGGTTACCGCATAATAATATCTCTACAACCCTAGCGTCACCGAACCTTAAGTGTATAGAACCTACGGGTTTGGGAACCATGCAGACATGACCGAGAGAACTCTCCAGCCAATAACCAACAGCGAGATCTGGATACCCATGTTGGCTCCCACATGTTCCACGATGATCTCATCGGATGAACCACGATGTCGAGGATTCAATCAATCCCGTATTCAATTCCCTTTGTCAATCGGTATGTTATTTGCCCGAGATTCGATCGTCGGTATCCCAATACCTCGTTCAATCTCGTTACCGGCAAGTCACTTTACTCGTTCCACAACACATCATCCCGTGACCGACCCTTAGTCACATTGAGCTCATTACGATGATGTCTTACCGAGTGGGCCCAGAGATACCTCTCCGTCATGCGGAGTGACAAATCCCAGTCTCGATTCGTGCCAACCCAACAGACACTTTCAGAGATACCCGTAGTGCACCTTTATAGTCACCCAGTTATGTTGTGACGTTTGGCACACCCAAAGTATTCCTACAGTATCCGGGAGTTGCACAATCTCATGGTCTAAGGAAAGGATACTTGACATTAGAAAAGCTCTAGCAGACGAACTACACGATCTTGTGCTATGCTTAAGATTGGGTCTTGTCCATCACATCATTCTCCTAATGATGTGATCCCATTATCAATGACATCTAATGTCCATAGTCAGGAAACCATGACTATCTGTTGATCAACGAGCTAGTCAACTAGAGGCTCACTAGGGACATGTTGTGGTCTATGTATTCATACATGTATTACGATTTCCTGATAACACAATTATAGCATGAACAATAGACAATTATCATGAACAAGGAAATATAATAATAACCATTTTATTATTGCCTCTAGGGCATATTTCCAACAGTCTCCCACTTGCACTAGAGTCAATAATCTAGTTACGTTGTGATGAGTCGGACACCCATAGAGTTCTGGTGTTGATCATGTTTTGCTCGAGGAAGAGGTTTAGTCAACGGATCTGCGACATTCAGGTCCGTATGCACTTTATAAATATCTATGTCTCCATTTTGAACATTTTCACGAATGGAGTTGAAGCGACGGTTGATATGCCTGGTCTTCCTGTGAAACCTGGGCTCCTTGGCAAGGGCAATAGCTCCAATGTTGTCAGAGAAGAGAGTCATCGGGCCCGATGCATTGGGAATAACTCCTAGGTCGGTAATGAACTCCTTCACCCAGATTGCTTCTTGTGCTGCCTCTGAGGCTGCCATGTACTCCACTTCACATGTAGATCCCGCCACGACGCTTTGCTTGCAACTACACCAGCTGACTGCCCCACCATTCAAAATATACATGTATCCGGTTTGTGACTTAGAGTCATACAGATCTGTGTCGAAGCTAGCATAGACGTAAACCTTTACGACGAGCTCTTCGTCACCTCCATAGACGAGAAACATATCCTTAGTCCTTTTCAGGTACTTCAGGATATTCTTGACCGTTGTCCAGTGTTCCATGCCGGGATTACTTTGGTACCTTCCTACCAAACTTACGGCAAGGTTTACATCAGGTCTGGTACACAGCATGGCATACATGATAGACCCTATGGTCGAGGCATAGGGGACGACACTCATCCTTTCTCTATCTTCTGCCGTGGTCGGGCATTGAGCCGTGCTCAATCTCATACCTTGCAATACAGGCAAGAACCCCTTCTTGGACTGATCCATATGGAACTTCTTCAATATCTTTTCAAGGTACGTAATTTGTGAAAGACCAATGAGGCGTCTCGATCTATCTCTATAGATCTTGATGCCTAATATATAAGCAGCTTCTCCAAGGTCCTTCATTGAAAAACACTTGTTCAAGTAGGCCTTTATGCTTTCCAAGAATTCTATATCATTTCCCATCAATAGTATGTCATCCACATATAATATGAGAAATGCTACAGAGCTCCCACTCACTTTCTTGTAAACACAGACTTCTCCATAAGTCTGCGTAAACCCAAACGCTTTGATCATCTCATCAAATCGAATGTTCCAACTCCGAGATGCTTGCACCAGCCCATATATTGAGCGTTGGAGCTTGCACACCTTGTCAGCATTCTTAGGATCGACAAAACCTTCTGGCTGCATCATATACAATTCTTCCTTAAGGAAACCATTAAGAAATGCCATTTTGACGTCCATTTGCCATATCTCATAATCATAGAATGCGGCAATTGCTAACATGATTTGGACGGACTTCAGCTTCGCTACGGGTGAGAAAGTCTCATCGTAGTCAACCCCTTGAACTTATCGATAATCCTTAGCGACAAGCCGAGCCTTATAGATGGTCACATTACCATCCGCGTCTGTCTTCTTCTTAAAGATCCATTTATTTTCTATGGCTCGCCGATCATCGGGCAAGTCAGACAAAGTCCATACTTCGTTTTCATACATGGATCCTATCTCAGATTTCATGGCTTCCAGCCATTTGTCGGAATCTGGGCCCGCCATCGCTTCTTCATAGTTCGAAGGTTCACCATTGTCTAACAACATGATTTCCAGGACAGGGTTGCCGTACCACTCTGGTGCGGAACGTGTCCTTGTGGACCTTCGAAGTTCAGTAGCAACTTGATCTGAAGTTTCATGATCATCATCATTAACTTCCTCCCTAGTCGATGCAGGCACCTCAGGAACATTTTCTTGAGCTGCGCCACTCTCTGGTTCAAGAGGCAATACTTCATCAAGTTATACTTTCCTCCCACTTACTTCTTTCGAGAGAAACTCTTTCTCTAGAAAGGATCCATTCTTGGCAACAAAAGCCTTGCCTTCGGATCTGAGGTAGAAGGTATACCCAATAGTTTCTTTAGGGTATACTATGAAGACGCATTTTTCTGATTTAGGTTCGAGCTTTTCAGGTTGAAGTTTCTTGACATAAGCATCACATCCCCAAACTTTCAGAAATGATAGCTTAGGTTTCTTGTCAAACCATAATTCATACGGTGTCGTCTCAACGGATTTCGATGGAGCCCTATTTAAAGTGAATGCGGCAGTCTCTATAGCATAACCCCAAAATGATAACGGTAGATCGGTAAGAGACATCATAGATCGTACCATATCTAATAGGGTGCGATTACGACGTTTGGACACACCATTACGCTGTGGTGTTCCAGGCGGCGTGAGTTGTGAAACTATTCCACATTTCCTTAAGTGCGTGCCAAATTCATGACTCAAAAATTCTCCCCCACGATCTGATCGTAAGAACTTGATTTTCCTGTCACGTTGATTCTCAACCTCACTCTGAAATTCCTTGAACTTTTCAAAGGTCTCATACTTGTGTTTCATTAAGTAGACATACCCATATCTACTTAAGTCATCAGTGAGGATGAGGACATAACAATAGCCACCGCGAGCCTCAATGCTCATTGGACCGCACACATCAATGTATGATTTCCAATAAGTTGGTTGCTCGCTCCGTTGTTTCGGAGAACGGAGTCTTGGTCATTTTGCCCATTAGGCATGGTTCGCACGTGTCAAATGATTCATAATCAAGAGACTCCAAAAGTCCATCTGCATGGAGTTTCTTCATGCGTTTGACACCAATGTGACCAAGGCGGCAGTGCCACAAGTATGTGGGACTATCATTATCAACCTTACATCTTTTGGCAGTCACACTATGAATATGTGTAACATCACGTTCGAGATTAAATAAGAATAAACCATTGACCAGCGGGGCATGACCATAAAACATGTCTCTCATATAAATAGAACAACCATTATTCTCATATTTAAATGAGTAGTCATCTCGCATTAAACAAGATCGAGATACTATGTTCATACTCAAAGCTGGTACTAAATAACAAGTATTGAGGTTTAAAACTAATCCCGTAGGTAAATGTAGAGGTAGCGTGCCGACGGCGATCACATCGACCTTGGAACCATTCCCGATGCGCATCGTCACCTCGTCCTTCGCCAGTCTCCGTTTATTCCGCAGTTCCTGTTTTGAGTTACAAATATGAGCAACTGCACCGGTATCAAATACCCAGGAGCTACTACGAGCGTTGGTTAGGTACACATCAATAACATGTATATCACATATACCTTTGGTATTGTCGGCCTTCTTATCCGCTAAGTACTTGGGGCAGTTCCGCTTCCAGTGACCGTTTCCCTTGCAATAAAAGCACTCAGTCTCAGGCTTGGGTCCATTCTTTGGCTTCTTCCCGACAGCTTGCTTACCGGGCGCGGCAACTCCCTTGTCGTCCTTCTTGAAGTTCTTTTTACCCTTGCCTTTCTTGAACTTAGTGGTTTTATTCACCATCAACACTTGATGTTCCTTTTTGATTTCCACCTTTGCTGATTTCAGCATTGAATATACCTCGGGAATGGTCTTTTCCACCCCCTGCATATTGAAGTTCATCACAAAGCTCTGGTAGCTAGGTGGGGGCGACTGAAGGATTCTGTCAACGACCGCATCATCCGGGAGATTAACTCCCAGCTGAGACAAGCGGTTGTGCAACCCAGACATTTTGATTATGTGCTCACTGACAGAACTGTTCTCCTCCATCTTATAACTATAGAACTTGTCAGAGACTTCATATATCTCGACCCGGGCATGAGCTTGGAAAACCATTTTCAGCTCTTGGAACATCTCATATGCTCCGTGTTGCTCAAAACGCTTTTGGAGCCCCGGTTCTAAGCTGTAAAGCATGCCACACTGAACCAGGGAGTAATCATCACTACGCGTCTGCCAAGCGTTCATAACGTCTTGTTCTGCAGGGAAAACAGGTGTTTCACCTAGCGGTGCATCAAGTACATATGCTTTCCTGGCAGCTATGAGGATAATCCTCATGTTACGGACCCAGTCCGTGTAGTTGCTGCCATCGTCTTTCAGCTTGGTTTTCTCTAGGAACACGTTGAAGTTGAGGGCAACATTAGCATGGGCCATTTGATCTACAAGACATATTGCAAAGATTTTTAGACTATGTTCATGATAATTAAGTTTATCTAATCAAATTATTAAATGAACTCCCACTCAGATAGACATCACTCTAGTCATCTAAGTGATACATGATCCGAGTCAACTAGGTCGTGTCCGATCATCACGTGAGACGGACTAGTCATCATCGGTGAACATTTTCGTGTTGATCGTATCTTCTATACGACTCATGTTCGACCTTTCGGTCTTCTGTGTTCCGAGGCCATGTCTGTACATGCTAGGCTCGTCAAGTCACCCTAAGTGTATTGCGTGTGTAAATCTGGCTTACACCCGTTGTATGCGAATGTTAGAACCTATCACACCCAATCATCACATGGTGCTTCGGAACAACAGACCTTAGCAATGGTGCACAGTTAGGGGGAACACTTTCTTGAAATTATTGCGAGGGATCATCTTATTTATGCTACCGTCATTCTAAGCAAATAAGATGTAAAACATGATAAACATCACATGCAATCAAATAGTGACATGATATGGCCCATATCATTTTGCTCCTTTTGATCTCCATCTTCGGGGCGCCATGATCATCATCGTCACAGGCATGACACCAAGACCTCCATCATCATGATCTCCATCATCGTGTCTTCATGAAGTTGTCTCGCGAACTATTACTTCTACTACTATGGCTAACGGTTAGCAATAAAGTAAAGTAATTACATGACATTTATGTTGACACGCAGGTCATAAATAAATTAAGACAACTCCTATGGCTCCTGCCGGTTGTCATACTCATCGACATGCAAGTCGTGATTCCTATTACAAGAACATAATCAATCTCATACATCACATATATCATTCATCACATCCTTTTGGCCATATCACATCACATGGCACATGCTGCAAAAACAAGTTAGACGTCCTTTAATTGTTGCTGCAAGTTTTACATGGCTGTTATAGCTTTCTAGTAAGAACGTTTCTTACCTACGCCAAAAACCACAACGTGATATGCCAATTTCTATTTACCTTTCATAAGGACCCTTTTCATCGAATCCGATCCGACTAAAGTGGGAGAGACAGACACCCGCTAGCCACCTTATGCAACTAGTGCATGTCAGTCGGTGGAACCAGTCTCACGTAAGCGTACATGTAAGGTCGGTCCAGGCCGCTTCATCCCACGATGCCGCCGAATCAAGAGAGACTAGTAACGGCAAGTAAATTGACAAAATCAACGCCCACAACAACTTTTGTTCTACTCGTGCATACACTAGTAGAAAAGGGGGCTTTGGTCCAGGCCGGGTAACCCCATTAGTCCCGGTTCTGTCCAGAACCAGGACCAATGGGGGCATTGGTCCCGGTTCGTGAGCCCAGGGGGCCGGCCGGGCCACGTGGGCCATTGGTCCCGGTTCATCTCGACCTTTTGGTCCCGGTTGGTGGGATGAACCGGGACCAATGGGCCTCGCTCCTGGCCCACAACCATTGGTCCCGGTTCGTGCCACAAACCGGGACTAAAGATTAGACCTTTAGTCCCGGTTTGAGGCACGAACCGGGACTAATGGGGATGAGAAATGATGGAAATGTCAAAAAAATAAAAGAAAATAAGTTTCCCATGTGATATGTGGTCTAGTTGTTGCGAAAATTTGCAAATGTGAATTTTGACTTTATTTGCAAAATCTCTCTGAAATTTGTAAAAATGGGCATAACTTTTGCATACTAACTCGGATGAAAAAGTTTTTTATATGAAAAATCATCTACTCGAAAAGTTACATCCAAATTTAACTGGGGGATCCCCGTTAAACGTTTTCAAAATCCTCAAAAACCTAATAGAAAAAAGTTACGGGGCTTTTAAGATCTAGAGTGAAAAAAACGAAAAAAATTCAAACAGTGGGCAAACTGTGGTCAAACAATGATCAAACTAATTATTCTAGAATATTAGTGTTACTAAATAATTATTTTAGTTATTTCAATTTTGGTCAAATCTGGTCAAACTATGGTCAAACAATGGTCAAACAATGGTCAAACTAATTATTCAAGAAATATTAGTGTTACTAAATAATTATTGTTTTTTAAAACAATAGTTTCAAAATAAAACTATGAAATGTGTCACTTCATGCTCAAGCAAAATTCCTGAAGGTTAATAGGATTGACATCTTAGTATTGTCAGGAAAACAACAAGTGCAGACTTGGAACGAGGGAGAATAGAACCCGGAAGTTAAGCGTGCTTAGGCTGGGGGAGTGGGAGGATGGGTGACCGTTCAGGAAGTTAGATGATTTGGAATGATGAGGGGTGATTAGAGGATAAATTGAGAAGTGATGAGGGGTGGTGATTACAGACTAGAAGTTAAAATAATTCAGAAATTTGAAAATAAAAAAATTCAAAAAAAAAATTTCAAAAAAAATCATAAAATTTCCTTTAGTCCCGGTTGGTGTCACCAACCGGGACTAAAGGTGGAGCTCCACGTGGCCGCGCCCTTTAGTCCCGGTTCTGGATTGAACCGTGACTAAAGGGAGAGGCATTAGTACCGACATTTTAGTCCCGGTTTCAGAACCGGGACTAAAGGCCCTTATGAACCGGGACTAAAGGCCCTTTTTCTACTAGTGATAGAAACTATGCATAGACCTAGCTCTGATGCCACTATTGAGGATCGTAGCACAAATTTAAAATGTTCTACACATCACCAAGATCAATCTATGGAATCATCTAGCAACGAGAGGGAGAGGAGTGCATCTACATACCCTTGTAGATCGCAAGCGGAAGCGTTCAAGAGAACGGGGTTGATGGAGTCGTACTCGTCGTGATCCAAATCACCGATGACCGAGCGCCGAACGGACGGCACCTCCGCGTTCAACACACGTACGGTTGGGAGAGACGTCTCCTCCTTCTTGATCCAGCAAGGGAACGAGAGGTTGATGGAGATCCAGCAGCACGACAGCGTGGTGGTGGAAGTAGCGGGATCCCGGCAGGGCTTCGCCAAGCGCAAGCGGGGAGGAAGAGGTGTCACGGGAGGGCGGGAGGTGCCAGGGACTTGGGTGCGGCTGCCCTCCCTCCCCTCCACTATATATAGGGGGCCTGGGGGCACCGGCCCCTAGAGATCCCGTCTAATGGGGGGGCGGCGGCCTAGGGGGTGGCTTGGCCCCCAAGCCAGGTTGAGGCGCCCCCACCCCCTTAGGGTTTCCAACCCTAGGCGCAAGGGAGGCCCAAGGGGGGCGCACCAGCCCACCAGGGGCTGGTTCCCTTCCCACTTCAGCCCATGGGGCCCTTCGGGATAGGTGGCCCCACCCGGTGGACCCCCAGGACCCTTCCGATGGTCCCGGTACAATACCGGTGACCCCCGAAACTTTCTCGGTGGCCGAAACTGGACTTCCTATATACATATCTTTACCTCCGGACCATTCCGGAACTCCTCGTGACGTCCGGGATCTCATCCAGGACACTGGACAACTTTTGGGTTACCGCATACTAATATCTCTACAACCCTAGCGTCACCGAACCTTAAGTGTGTAGACCCTACGGGTTCGGGAACCATGCAGACGTGACCAAGACAACTCTCCGGCCAATAACCAATAGCGGGATCTAGATACCCATGTTGGATCCCACATGTTCCACGATGATCTCATCGGATGAACCACGATGTCGAGGATTCAATCAATCCCGTATTCAATTCCCTTTGTCAATCGGTACGTTACTTGCCCGAGATTCGATCGTCGGTATCCCAATACCTCATTCAATCTTGTTACCAGCAAGTCACTTTACACGTTCCATAACACATCATCCCATGCCCAACCCTTAGTCACATTGAGCTCATTACGATGATGTCTTACCGAGTGGGCCCAGATATACCTCTCCGTCATGCGGAGTGACAAATCCCAGTCTCGATTCGTGCCAACCCAACAGACACTTTCGGAGATACCCGTAGTGCACCATTATAGTCACCCAGTTACGTTGTGACGTTTGGCACACCCAAAGTATTCCTACAGTATCCGGGAGTTGCACAATCTCATGGTCTAATAAAAGGATACTTGACATTAGAAAAGCTCTAGCAGACGAACTACACGATCTTGTGCTATGCTTAAGATTGGGTCTTGTCCATCACATCATTCTCCTAATGATGTGATCCCGTTATCAATGACATCTAATGTCCATAGTCAGTAAACCATGACTATCTGTTGATCAATGATCTAGTCAACTAGAGGCTCACTAGGGAATGTTGTGGTCTATGTATTCACACATGTATTACGATTTCCTGATAACACAATTATAGCATGAACAATAGACAATTATCATGAACAAGGAAATATAATAATAACCTTTTTATTATTGCCTCTAGGGCATATTTCCAACAAATAATCCCAATATGCTTGGTATTCAAGAATAGTAAAAACTTTCTTATGAGTGTGTTGAATACTATGAGAAGTTTGATGCTTGGTTATTGTTTTGAGATATGAAGATGGTGATATTAAAGTTATGCTAGTTGAGTAGTTGTGAATTTGAGAAATACTTGTGTTAAGGTTTGTGATTCCCGTAGCATGCACGTATGGTGAACCGTTATGTGATGAAGTCGGAGCATGATTTATTTTTTGATTGTCTTCCTTATGAGTGGCGGTCAGGGACGAGCGATGGTCTTTTCCTACCAATCTATCCCCCTAGGAGCATGCGCGTAATACTTTGCTTTGATAACTTGTAGGTTTTTGCAATAAGTATATGAGTTCTTTATGACTAATGTTGAGTCCATGGATTATACGCACTTTTCTTCCTTCCACCATTGCTAGCCTCTCTAATACCGCGCACCTTTCGCTGGTATCATACACCCACCATATAACTTCCTCAAAACAGCCACCATACCTACCTATTATGGCATTTCCATAGCCATTCCGAGATATATTGCCATGTAACTTTCCACCGTTCTGTTTATTATGACACACTCCATCATTGTCATATTACTTAGCATGATCATGTAGTTGACATCGTATTTGTGGCAAAGTCACCATTCATAATTCTTTCATACATGTCACTCTTGATTCATTGCATATCCCGGTACACCGCCGGAGGCATTCATATAGAGTCATATTTTGTTCTAAGTATCGAGTTGTAATTGTTGAGTTGTAAGAAAATAAAAGCGTGATGATCATCATTATTAGAGCATTGTCCCAGTAAGGAAAGGATGATGGAGACTATGATTCCCCCACAAGTCGGGATGAGACTCTGGACGAAAAAAAAGAGAAAGAAAAGAGGCCAAAAAAAGAGAAAAAGCCCAAAAAAATGATAAAAAGCCCAAATAAAAAAAGAAAAAAATGAGAGAAAAATAGAGAAGGGACAATGTTACTATCCTTTTACCACACTTGTGCTTCAAAGTATCCCCATGATATTCATGATAGAGAGTTTCCTATGTTATCACTTTCATATACTAGTGGTAATTTTTCATTATAGAACTTGGCTTGTATATTCCAATGATGGGCTTTCTCAAAATGCCCTAGGTCTTCATGAGCAAGCAAGTTGGATGAACACCCACTTAGTTTCTTTTGTTGAGCTTTCATATACTTATAGCTCTAGTGCATCCGTTGCATGGCAATCCCTACTCACTCACATTGATATCTATTGATGGGCATCTCCATAGCCCGTTGATACGCCTAGTTGATGTGAGACTATCTTCTCCCTTTTTATCTTCTCCACAACCACCATTCTATTCCACTTATAGTGCTATATCCATGGCTCACGCTCATGTATTGCGTGAAGATTGAAAAAGTTTGAGAATGTCAAAAGTATGAAACAATTGCTTGGCTTGTCATCGGGGTTGTGCATGATTTAAATACTTTGTGTGATGAAGATAGAGCATAGCCAGACTATATGATTTTGTAGGGATAACTTTCTTTGGCCATGTTATTTTGAGAAGACATGATTGCTTTGTTAGTATGCTTGAAGTATTATTATTTTTATGTCAATATTAAACTTTTATCTTGAATCTTTCGGATCTGAATATTCATACCACAATTAAGAAAAAGTACATTAAAATTATGCCAAGTAGCACTCCGCATCAAAAATTCTGTTTTTATCATTTACCTACTCGAGGACGAGCAGGAATTAAGCTTGGGGATGCTTGATACATCTCCAACGTATCTATAATTTCTGATTGCTCCATGCTATATTATATACTGTTTTGGACGTTATTGGGCTTTATTATCCACTTTTATATTATTTTTGGGACTAACCTATTAACCGGAGGCCCAGCCCAGAATTGTTGTTTTTTTTGCCTATTTTAGGGTTTCGAAGAAAGGGAATATCAAACGGAGTCCAAACGGAATGAAACCTTCGGGAACATGATTTTCTCAATGAACAAGACCCACGAGACTTGGACCCTACGTCAAGAAACAAAGGAGGAGGCCACGAGGTAGGGGGGCGCGCCTACCCCCCCTAGGCGCGCCCTCCACCCTCGTGGGCCCCATGTTGCTCCACCGACGTACTCCTTCCTCCCATATATACCTACGTACCCCCAAACGATCAGATACGGAGCCAAAAGCCTAATTCCACCGCCGCAACTTTCTGTATCCACGAGATCCCATCTTGGGGCCTGTTCCAGAGCTCCGCTGGAGGGGGCAACGATCACGGAGGGCTTCTATATCATCACCATAGCCCCTCTGATGAAGTTTGAGTAGTTTACCTCAGACCTACGGTTCCATAGTTATTAGCTAGATGGCTTCTTCTCTCTTTTTGGATCTCAATACAATGTTCTCCCCCTCTCTTGTGGAGATCTATTCGATGTAATCTTCTTTTTGTGGTGTGTTTGTTGAGAACGATGAATTGTGGGTTTATGATCAAGTCTATCTATGAACAATATTTGAATCTTCTCTGAATTCTTTTATGTATGATTGGTTATCTTTGCAAGTCTCTTCGAATTATCAGTTTGGTTTGGCCTACTAGATTAATCTTTCTTGCAATGGGAGAAGTGCTTAGCTTTGGGTTCAATCTTGCGGTGTCCTTTCCCAATGACAGTAGGGGCAGCAAGGCACATATTGTATTGTTGCCATCGAGGATAACAAGATGGGGTTTTTATCATATTGCATGAGTTTATCACTCTACATCATGTCATCTTGCTTAAGGCGTTACTCTGTTTTCATTAACTTAATACTCTATATGCATGCTGGATAGCGGTCGATGAGTGGAGTAATAGTAGTAGATGCAGGCAGGAGTCGGTCTACTTGTCTTGGACGTGATGCCTATATACATGATCATATCTAGATATTCTCATAACTATGCTCAATTCTGTCAATTGCTTAACAGTAATTTGTTCACCCACCGTAAAATACCTATGCTCTTGAGAGAAGCCACTAGTGAAACCTATGGCCCCCGGGTCTATCTTCATCATATTAATCTTCCAATACTTAGTAATTTCCTTTGCTTTTTTACTTTGCTTTTATTTTACTTTGCATCTTTATCATAAAAATACCAAAATAATTATCTTATCATATCTATCAGATCTCACTCTCGTAAGTGGCCGTATAGGGATTGACAACCCCTTATCGCGTTGGTTGCGAGGATTTATTTTTTTTGTGCAGGTGCGAGGGACTCGCGCGTAGCCTCCTACTGGATTGATACCTCGGTTCTCAAAAACTGAGGGAAATACTTACGCTACTTTGCTGCATCATCCCTTCCTCTTCAGGGAAAACCAACGCAGTGCTCAAGAGGTAGCATGAAGCTAGGGTTGCTTTGCCGGGGTGCCCAAGGCACCGATGCCACAAGTCGCCGGTGGTGGTAAGAAAAGCGGAACCGTCGGTGGTGTTGGTGCCATAGAAGGGGTAGAGCGGGCCGGAGCTACTGGACGTCATGAACGGAGTCTTGGTGGGAAGAGCCTTCACAGACAAGCCAGAGCGGTTAAACGCGACCTCAACATTATTATCACGGGACAATTTGCGAACGGAAGTTAGATCTTCGACAATGTTAGGGCAAATGACAACATCGTGAAGAGAAAGGTTGGTGGGAGGGAGAGTGGTGGAGCGCGTGGAAAAATGCTGAGGTAAAGAGCAAAACATGGAGCGGTTACCAAGATTGCTGGTGACGTGCGTGGTGGCGCCAGAGTCGAGGATCCAGTCAGCACCGTGCACTGGGACGCCCTGCTGGCTGTAGGCATGGCTGAGGAGTGCAACATGATCCCAAGCAGGAGAGCCGTAGGAGTACGGCTGCAGGGCGGGAGATGACGCAGGGCCCGACAACATCAGACGATACGCCTGGGAATGCACACCAGGGCGCGGGCCTAGCACGCCAGCGGCGTTGGGCAGAGTGCAGCCATAGCGAGGGTGAGGTAGAGCCATGCCGAACGGGGCGAAATAGCTAGTCCAGGGTGGTGGGGCGGCGGTGTTGGAGTAGGAGCCCCGACCGGACGAGTCAGAGTGGCCGCGGCCGCCGCTGCGCCCACGACCACGTCCGCGGTCGCCACCGCCAGAGCAGGCCCCGTTGGCGCCGTCGCCGCCGGGTGCGGGGCCGTTGTCGTTGCCACCGGGACGGGGGCCGCCGTGGCCGCCGTTGCCGCGATCGCCACGATCACCGCGGTCACCACGGTCGTTGGAGATGGTGAGGGCGGCGGCGCCAGCCTCGGCGGCGCGAAGGTTGATGTTGTACTCGGCGAGATCCACGCGAGAACGCGCGACACCGAACGAGGGGAGAGGCACCGTGTCCCCCAAGATGGTGCGGATGGTGTCGAAGCGGGCGTCGAGGCCATGAAGGAACTACATGGTAAGATCTGGATCGGAGACGGGGTTACCGGTGTCGGCGAGGCCGTCGGCGAGGGACTTGAGGCAGCGAGCGTAGTCAGAGACGGAGAGGTTGCCCTGCTTCAAGTTCCGGTACTGGCACGTGAGGTGGAGATACTGGGCTTCCTGGTTGGCCAGGAAGTAATCCCGGATGCGCTGCCAGGTGGTGCCGGCGTCGACGGCGCCGCCCATGATCAGCTCAAGGATGGAGTCTGCGAGGGTGAAGAGGATCCAGAGGACCAGCCGTTGATCCACAGCAAGCCAGGCGGTGTCGGGGTGGGTAGGAGGGTGGTGCTCGATGTGATCCTGGACACGGTACTGCGTGAGGGCACAGGTGAAGAAGGTGCGCCACTTGATGTAGTTGTTCTCAGCAGGGTCGAGCTTGAATTTGATATGGTTGGAGATGTGGTCGTTGTGAAAATTGTGGAGGAGAAGATCAGGAGGAGAAGGCACGGGGAAAATGGTCGTGGTGGCGAGAGCAGAGGTTGCAACGGGCATGGTGGTCGAGGAGAAGGGAGGAGAGGTCCCCGGAGTGGAGGACGGAGAGGAGGAGACGGGAGCGGCCAG
The DNA here is from genome assembly GCF_018294505.1 of Triticum aestivum. Lineage (NCBI taxonomy): Eukaryota > Viridiplantae > Streptophyta > Magnoliopsida > Poales > Poaceae > Triticum > Triticum aestivum. Next base: position 686,232,749 of record NC_057812.1, read on the forward strand.
AGTGGCAGGGGGCTCGCCGAAGATGTCCTCGAAAGCCATGGCGACTGATACCAAGAAAGAGGATGAATATTGCATTGCACACTGTATTACTCATCGAGAGAGGTTACATATAGCCGGGGCCTTCCACAAGATCAGGCACGCAGGCCATGAGCTAGTCGTGGAGGTTAAGATCCTAGAAAGTAGGAGTAAGGTACAAGAGCTACAACGGTACAATTACAATGGTACAATACATGACACGTTAACACTTTGGCAGGGTTCCGTCGTCCTACTTTCATGGCGCGGCCGACTCTCCGAGCGTGCCTGAGCGGCCGTTGCTTCCGATGCCTCTCCATAGGCTATCATGCACGCGAGTGTAGGGATCCAATCCGGCGCACGTGATGTCGTGCAGAGCCCCGCACAGACTACATCATCTCGGGGAGCTGCTTCACCACCTCCGCCATCACCGCCACCCACCAACGATGCAACTGCGGCGGACGAGCATGTCCGTATAGAGGTGTCCGAGCTACTTTGCGCTAAGCTTTGTGACCACGCGTGTTTTGAATGTTTTGGCGAGAGTGGTGGCCGCTCTTAACAAACTCGAGGTGGTGTCAATTATGTTTTCGTTGCCCGAGTTCCAGGCTGATGCTGCAAATGAGGGTGATGCAGGCTTCAATGGACGTTTTCCCCTCATGCTAGAGCCTGCGCGTGGTCGTTGCCTATGCTACCGACTGCCTCTAGGACGTTGCTCCCGTGCAGATTATACTTGAGTTGCAAGAGTTGTGTGTGTGTTGGGGGGGGGGGGGGGGGGGGGGGAGGGCTTCGCCTATGTCAATGGTGCTTCTGAATTAGATGTGTTTGCTAGGGACCGCAGCACGGTGCCCATGACGCTCACCATCATCGTTGGGGCCCAACCAGTTGCACACCTTTGTGGACTGTGACTTGGTCACTAGCTTGGAGGTGGCTAGCCCCAGATCTAGCAAGGTGATTGCTTGACTTCTGACGGTGAAGGCTACGAGGGGAGAAACTCGAGACGATGGAGAAATCTCTCAAGAGAAGCGAGTCGTCATGGTTTGGCTTGTCATGGTTGGTCTGTTGTTGTCTGTTGTCCTCGGCCCAGGTGTTTTCATTAGGTTTTACTTTGTGTTGTACTCCCTCCGTTTTTATTTACTCCGCATATTAGAGTTGACTGAAGTCAAACTTTGTAAAGTTTGACCAAATTTATAGAAAAGAATATAAATATGTAGCATAACAAATCTATATGATGTGGAAGTACATTCGACAACGTATCTAATGGTATTGATTTGTTATTGTATATGTTAATATTTTTGTCTATAAACTTTGTCAAAGTTTGTAAAGATTGACTTTGACCAAAACTAATATGCAGAGTAAATATAAATGGAGGGAGTAGAAGTTTGAGGGAAGTGTGAGGGTTTAGGCTTTTGCATGTTGGGATTGATTGAGTCATGCTTCATGATTTGTGAGTAGTCCGCATGTGATTTTCTTGTATGGGCTTTCACCTGTTTATTCATTTGTTAATATTGCTACTCTTTTCTGCTACGAGGTAAATCTTCTCCCCCGGTTTTGAAAAAAGACTCGCACTCATTTTAGCCTGTCTTTTCTTGTCGAGATGTCGTTCCATTTAAATCCGTCCAGCAAAGGAGCAAGGACAGACGCACGGAGTTGACAGGCTCACAAACTTACCCGAGCTGCCATCGGATCCAGAGACAGATCGGACCTACACTCATTTGACGGTGACAAAAGCGAGAACGAAGTGTCCAATAAGAAAGCCAGGAACTTTATAGCCTTGAACCGGCCTACTACAACTACCCCCTCGCCCCTGTGCCCCCCAATCACGTAGTATAGTACGCTACAACAAATCCATCCATGCATTCTCCCGCTACAAACACTCGCTCACGGCCAGGACAAGAACACGGCCAGTAAACTCCCCCACTTCATCCTGTTCCCGTAGCTCGTACAGTACTAGTAGTAGGCTAATCAGGCGGCCGCTTTAACCTTTTCGCCCGTCCGTCAATCCGTCAGAGTCATCATCAGAAAAGGGAGCAGGCATGGCAGGCCCAATGAACAGCGCGTGATGCCAAAGCTTGTCAATGTCAAGAAGGAATTCAAAGCCATGGAAACAACAGCTAGCGAGCGTGAGGCTTCTTCAGTCTAGTCTCCTCTATGATGAAGCGAGGAAGAAACAGCGTCGTTTTTGTCCATTCCAATCGGTGGGGATCTTGCTGTTGCGTCGCCTGTGGCTGCGGCTCAGGAGGGTCAGTCTGTGTCTCGGGTGTAGGCGATAGCTACTTGACATTCAGCTGCTGTGGGTTCTGAGCAAACGAGGTGCCGTCGTCCTCAGCCCGTCGGTTGTGCCGACTGCCGAGCCGCCCGTGCGCGGCGTTGTGTTCGGCACTAATCCCCGTGGAAGATGGTCATCTCGCTGTTGCAGGGTAGGCGTAGGTTGAGACCGGGCATTTCGCCCGGTTCGGTCATGTGACGTCTCTCGGTTGTTCCAAATGAGCACGAGAGTGATGCCCCAGGGCAACTCCAACGCGTGACCCATTATGTCCGGATGCGTCCGTTTGAAACAAAACGGATATACCAGACGGTCTAGCGCGTGGATGCAAACGGACTTTTGTCCGTTTTCTGTCCGCTTTCGACTCATCCCCGGCCCAAGTTTGAACCACCTTAAAACGGACAACGCGTAGACGGATGGGACGCGTGCGCTTGTCCTCCCCTGGCCTGTCTGTTGGTGGCGCATGCCATCTTTTTTCTATCCCCCCTCCTCCCCTCCACCGAGCGCTCCAGCTGCATCCCCGCCATTTTTCTCGCCCTCGCCGCCGCCGCTGCCATTGTCGATGTGCAACTCGGACGCGCGCTTGCTCAACCCCCTTTCACTCGACGCCCCCGGGCTACCCAATCACGGCCACCTAATTTGCGCATCTGACGGTCGGGTTTAAAACAGATCCGGTCGGGTTTGACCTCGGCAGGCTATGGAAGGTCGTGCCGTGCCATAGACTAGCCAGGCACCGGGCTGGAAGGCCCCGGCAAGGCCGCATGCAGGTACTGCCGAGCAGCCCGTGCCGGCGTAGTGTGCGGTGCTGCTCCCCGTGGAAGATGGTGATCTCCTGCTAGCTCGGAGGTTGAGACCGGGCAGTGTGATCTCTGCGTTCGGGACAGGGCATTTCGGCCGGTTCGCTCACTCATGTGACGTCTCTCGGTTGTTCCAAATGAGCACCAGAGTGATGCCTCATGCCTGCACGTATCTTCTTCGTTCACCGTGTACTCCTCGCAGGCCTGTATACCGGGCACGAGTACGGGGGGCCGGCATGCCAGTGGGGGTCTGGCCGGACGCCATGTGCCGGGTATGCCGGCCGAAATGATTCGCTGCGCTTTCCTTCCATCCTGCTCTGCTCCACTCTGTTCTGCATGCGGGCGCGGCGAGCGGCCCTAGCTGCTTCGTGAGTTCTACGGCAGCCAAACCAAAAGTGATGGACATGCCATCATTGATGCTCCTCCATGCATGCAGAGATCTACCATATCCATCTATCTGCCCCTGGATCGACCAGCGTTCCCAAATTCAGCACTGTCTCGTCTCATGATTCCTTCAGCCTTACACATTACTCTTGCTCGGAGATCGACATGTACCACGAGGATAGGACGCGTCATATATGCCATCAGAACTACGTTAGCAAATCAGTTTCACGGCCGCCCGGTACATCTTCATGACGGTATGTATCCCAAGTTCCCAACAGATCACAACTCAACATGATCGACCGACCTTAATCAGTCCGCTAGGACGTACTACTACTATTTATATTTATCAATGGCGCCCATCACAGGCAACACATTATTTTACATCACATACAGAAGGAGTGCGATACTCCTTCCCTAATGTAAGACCATCTACAACGAGACATACTAAAATTCGGCACCATATACGTCCACATACAGTGACCGGTCAATCCATCAAATAGCCGCGTCCACAACCATGTACCTCATATCCCGTACTTTAAATTTGTACACACATGCAAACATGAAAGATGGTACGTGGATTAAAAATGAAATTAAACGAACATAAAGCAAACGGAGATACAAATTCACATAATCCGGACCAAAAGAACATCATGATTCACTTGACGGACATATTTCTAAAGTATAATTAATGAAAAAAGGAAATAAAGACGAAGAGGGACGAGTTTCTTCACCACTGACTTCCTCGCCGGTCCTTTGCCCTTCCGGTTGCTGGCGCGGCCGTAGCTCTCCATGTAGGCGTTGGCGGCGGAAGGGGGGTCGTCGGATGAGGACAAGATAGAGCCGGCCACCATCTGCACCGCGTGGTTCTGTTGCCTCACGAGCTTCACCGCTCTTGCTGTCTCCACCGCCTCCTTCGTCGATTGCTCGATACCAAGGCATTCTTCCGATGACTCCGGCAGGCGTCCGTCTCTGCTGTGGTCAGTGACTGACGGAAGGCGACACGCCTCTGCATTTCTTGCATGATCGAGTAGGTTAAACAATACAAAATGATGATATGCAAGATTTCCAATGACCTGTGAGACGTTAGCCTTTATTCATTTCCCACACCGACTGAGCAATTATAGCCCTCCAAAAAGGCCAAAGGCGCCAATGAAAACAAGTAGAAAAGGAAGAAACAAGTCAACAAATAAAGGGTTCCATCACAAAAAGCGGAACACCCTTTGCTTATCAGCAACGAAAAGACACGAGTAGGTGGCCCTTTGGCACGTAGCTAGTGGCGGACACCCGCCCATGCATGCATGCACGGCACTGCAGACCGCAGACAGACACATCCACGCACGCACGCACGCACCGGCGCCCTCCCCCCGCCCACTGCACGTACGTCCCTGGCCGTTAGAAATCCATGGAAGCCTTCTCTTTTCCCACGAATATTTGGTGGGCTAGCATGAGGACAAGAGGATGCGTGCTCTTGTCACGTACCGAATCCGGTAGCCCTGAGGTGCATGATCGTCCCTAGGTGCGTGTCTCTGGCCGGAGAAGCTGCCGATCTCTGCTCTGTGTCCCTGGGAGTCGTGAGGCTCAGCGGCACAGTTCGTGGGTAGGATCATGCGTTTGGCGTAAGGATGTTTGTGAATTATGATGATGGCTTAGGTTTGGTTTGGTCCATACCATTTTGCATGCTTGTCCCTTGTTAGCTACCCTAGTTTTGTTGTTTACTCTAGTTGACAAAATTTGTCCAAACGGTGGTGAACAACTTCTTGTTAGGGCCAGCCGGACAGGGGTGAAGTTGCTCACGTTTGCGCGTCGTTCTGGCATGTGGTTAGGACTTAGGAAGCGATCTTCGTTGAGATCTCTGCCGGTTGCAAAGGTGTGTTGTGGAGACGGAGAGTAGTTCCCTGGCCACGTTCGGACGGTACAAAAACAGAGTACAGTCCAAGTACCGCAGGGCCGGCAGCTGCCATACGCTTGCACAGTGATATAGTAGCAGCTGAATGTGCTGCTCGCGTACTGGTCCAGACTCCAGACTCCGGAGTGAAGTAGAAGGGAAAATGTACGTATTTAACACGTATGGCACAAACTGTAGATGAACAGTTCCCGCGAGAAAATTTATACGTGACCTAGCAGTTGGGGAATCCATGGGCAAATCATTGTAGCCGGGTGGGTGACTGGAGAGGAGACTCGCCCAGATCTGGGGGACGGGCCGCGCGCTTTCCCGTCTCCAGATCTGCTGTGCCCTCTGCATCCATCGACCCTGGTCGAGCCGAGCTCCATCGCGCACGCGGCTTTGTTTGGGTATCCAAGAAGATCCAGGGAGGGTTGCGGCGGCAACAAGACATGCTTTGGAAGCTCACGTCAGGGTCAGCCCACTTTCCTCCCTCCCCGTCCTCCTCGCCGCCTGCCCAACTCTCTCTCTCTCTCTCTCTCTCTCTCTCTCTCTCTCTCTCTCTCTCATGCAAAAAAACAGAAGAGAAATTGATCACAATTGGTGTCTAACCGCTGTCATAAAATTCAGTGAATTCTAGAGAGAGGGAAAACAGACAGAGAGAGAAAGGCGGTGAATTCTGGAAGTTGAATTGAGCAGTTCATCCGCAGAAATAAACATGATCTGTCTATAATTCCAGGATGCTGAGGCAGAGCAAGAGCGAAACAAGTAGAGTACTTGTACAAAAGACGAAATGGAAGTAGAGTTTACAAGAGATTACAGTAGAGTTTTACACAATTCCCCGCGAGGGGATTGAGGCGGAAATACAGAGCAACTGGCGGCCCCACTCACGGGCGACTAATTCTGGCATGCAGAGCTAATTATTCCCAACTTTATGATTCCATTTCCATCCACGATCAGCTGCTTAATTTGCGCCATGATAGAGCGCGCGTGCGCAGGCGGGCGCGCGGCGGTGTATGTACAATTCCTTCGATTGTTCAGGCTCGACCTGCAATTCTGCATGCGGAGGAGAGAAAAGAGAGGTCCACTTCGCTTCCGCTTCTCTGGAGAGTTCCTTCGGCCAAGGCAATGCACGCACGCACGCATGCATGTGCCCTGCGCGGGGTGCTGAATTGCTGGAACGAGAGACAGAGAGACGCAGATGACTCGCTTACGTGCCTAGGGGCGCGGATGGCTCCACGGCGTGCGCCCGCATCTTCTTGGCCGGCGGCGGGCACTGCGGCACGGCCACGAACACGGTGACCAGGTCGTGCGGCACCGGGTAGAAGAGCCGCTGCTGCAGCGGCGCACGCTTCCTCGTCGGCGCCGGAGCCGACTTCCGCGGCGCCGGCGGGCACACAGTGGCCGGCAACAGCGCACTGTCAGCCGTCGTCGGCGTGGTGAAGCTGTTCTCGTCGCCGGCAGCGGCGCAGCCGTCTCGCGGACCAATTACTCCACCCGTGGCCAGCGGCGTGGCGAAGCCGACGTCGGCGCGGTCGTCTTGCTGCAGCGGCGCGATGGACAGCATGGCCATGGAGCCGCTTGCTTTGGGCGTGACGCAGCCGGTGTCGGCGGCAGCGTCGTCGTCGTCGTCCGCACCTCCTGCAGCGGCCGATCGCCCGCCGCTCGCCTTGGGTGTGACGCAGCCGGTGTCGGCAGCGTCATCGTCGACCGCCCCTGGCACTTGGGTGGCCCGGGCGCCGCTCACGGCCGTGTGGATCGGCCGGAGCGCCGCCAATTCAGAGATTTCGGCGGCGTCTAGACCCATGATATCTGGTGAGCGCGCGCAGATCCCACTGCTGCTGCTCTAGATCCTCTCTCAAGGATCCAAGAAATAGTTTATGCGAGAGGGAATTGCCCGAGGTGAGGTGGGGAGCTAGCCAAGCCGGTGGTGTGATGTGACTCTGCTTGCTTGCTTGTGTGTGGTCTTTTGTAGTAGCTTGAGAAAGGGAGGAGGCAGGCGTCGTGGAGGTGATGATGGAGAGGAGTAGGAGGAGGGGGAGTAGCTAAAAATAAGTAAAGGAGAAGCAAGCGAGGAGGAACAGAATTATATGCAGGCAACAAGCAAAAGGGCGGGCGCATGTTAAATAGATCATGAGAGAGAGAAGAGAGAGAGAGAGAGAGAGAGAGAGAGAGAGAGAGAGAGAGAGAGAGAGAGAGAGAGAGAGAGAGAGAGAGAGAGAGAGAGAGACAGAGAGAGAGACAGAGGGTGGCACAAATGATTGTGGGGGTGGTGAAACTCTTGGAACATGAGAGTAAGTAGATCGCATGCAGCCGCCTCCTAAAGCTTCCATCTTCCATCTCTCTCCCTCTCTCTCGTGGATCAGATCAGACGGATGGCGGCAGGCAGGCAGGCAGTAGGGGCCGGAGCATGCATTTTTCACTGCCCCAGGGTTAATTTCTCTGCACCCTGCTCCTGCCCTCTCCACCCCCCATTCCCTCCGTGCAAGATGCAACTACAGTTTGTTTAAGGACGGTGATTAAATATATACTTAATTACTAGTGAGCAGAGCGGCTCAAGAATGTTGTTCCTACCAACCTACTCCGCCTATAGCTGGATACTACATATACAGGTGGTGCAGAAGGATGTTTACAGCAGCACAGTGAAGTCTGTTAATCTAGCAAGTCTCCGAGGCATGTTCTTCTGTGTTGCTATAGAGTAGCACTAGTACTAGCACTAGGACGATGCATGGATGATCTGTATTTGCTATAGAGTAGCTACTAGGACGTACAGCAATGGTTAATTGCCGCCATGTGTATTGTTTTGTTAGAGTAGTGAGTAGATGGCGCCCATGATCCCATCAACTTCGCATAGCTGGATGTTTTATGTACGTACACATGCATGGGTCTGTCCTCTTGCCGCCGACTAGAAACTATATATATATATATATTCATCGAATTTCTAGCATAATTAGTACTACTGCAAACAAAATTGAAGATCGGATTAGACTAGAGACCCATTTAAAACGAATGAACGACGATGCACGAATCCAATGTCACAAGTTGCATAGGAATTGTGAGAAGGAAAGATAAATGGCGCTATAAGCGGCAATTGAGCGCAGAGGCTACCTACCTAGAAAAATACAAGAGAAGATGAGGCGCGATTGCTCTTCTATTTATGGGAGGAAGTTAGCCAGGAGTTGTCTTTGGTTAATCTAACATGCCAAAACGTTAGTCAAACCATCTAGGTTGTGTTTGTTCTGAAGAGTTCAGCTAGCCCGAGTGATATGGGTTATCCTGCGTTTTATCCTTGTTTTCATCTTTTTACGACTATAGGGTTTTCCTTGTTTTGGAGTGATATGGGTTATCCTAGGGTCTTTCTGTATTGTGGATATAATAATCGGCATGGTTGTGCATATCTACAATACAAAAAGACCCGGTCTTTAAAGTTTCCAGTTACAAAATATGAGAATAGAATAGGAAACAAATGTAAAGAGCACGTTTCCTTTATTTACGCAAACTTACGTACAACTAGTTGGCTTGTACATGAACAACATGTTTTCATTATTTATTCAAACGCATGTGCAGCCAATTGGTGTATGTGTCAAGTTGATTTGGTTGCGTCTGGGCCAAAGTAGAGGTCCAATATTGTTGCGCGCAAGCCGCGCTGCGGAGCTTGCACAAGTCTTAAGATTGATGAAGTCACCACAGATGCCACGTAGTCGATGAATATTGTTCTATCGTCTTGGACACTTTTTTCTTGACTTGAAATACTTTGTTTATGTATTTTGAAAGACAAAAATATAACATCATGCTTTGTTGGAACTCTTAGTTTTAACACCAGAAACTCTTGATTCCTCACATGTCAAGCCGTTCTAGATTTGGGCCCTTTATCCACTAAAGGCGGCTTTGACTATAACTTCGTGGTCGTTTCAGACACATCACCCTTATCAATACAAACTTGCTAGACAAAATATATAGGAAAAATGAAAACAATCCAAAAGGCAAGAAATTGAGGAAAAACATAAATATTATAGTAAATTTAATAAAAATTTAAAGATAAATAAATGTAATACAATCATAAATATTCTGTAAAACCATGGAATTTAGTATGATTCTAGCAAACTGATGGAATTCGGTAAAGCCAACATAGATTTTTTTCCATTTTAAAAAATAATTTTTAATAACGTTTCTATTATATTTTGGAATTTTGTTACTTCCCCTTTTCGTCCCTAGTTTTTTTTGTAGATCTTCATTAGAGAAGTTATTATGTTTCGTTATGCTAAAAAATCCAATATAATTCCCTTCTATATTTTAAAATCTGTTTTCCTTGATGATCTTCTAACTAGATTTTTAAACTTTGTTTTTTTAGATATCTCTATATTCCCACCTTTTAGTCAACTTTGTACGCAAATTGCTATTACATATGTTTGTGAAACTGTCACCACACCATAACTAAAATTGCATTCAAAATGGCAAAAGACAAAATTTGGATGGTTTTGATACTTGAGGGACATCGTATTTCTAGTATTGGAGTTGAGGTACCATTTTTAACTTTGGAAATAGTTGAGGGATCAAAAGTTCACCTGTTCTTTTAATATGGAGATATCAAAAAATTACAAAGAAGTCCCTGCTTGTGGCGCTAGGGACAAACACCTCGCATTATTATGTTCATATGAAGCCCTTTGTCCCATTCAAGGTCTAGGTGGCTTAACATGATTCTGGGGAGGATAATCGGCCACGACACAAACTACTTGTTGGAGCCCTCTCGGTTGTGTTCTATCTCCAAAGTTATGTGGATGACTAAGAACCATATTTCCTTTAGAGATATACCGCTAGAGGTAGGCATGCATGTCGTTGAAAAAAAGATTTTGAAGGAACGGTCTTGTTGGTTTGTCTTTAGAAGAGTATCGTTATTTAGAGGTCCACTGAAATTTTCTACTCGCATGTATTAATAAATTACAGAGAGAACTTTACTAATTATATACCTGGCTTGGCAGTAAAACTAATCTTCCTAGGATGAATTGTGGTACACACCCCGGGTGTGTGTATATGTTGTCTTGCAAGTAGAACTTTTTTATATACTTTATTTGTAAGTCCAACATAGTTCATTGTTTATATGTGACCAATATTCTGAAGGGAAACTGACAATTGGTTGTGGGAACATGGAATACAACCGATAAATAGGTCTCCAATTTTTTTTCCCGCAACTATACATATAAAGAGTACATAAAAACTCAAGTTTTGTTTCGATGTTGTGCCCAGTGCCATCAGCGTTACATACATCCGTCATAGAATTGATACCTACTAAATCAACCCACAGTCTATCTATAAATCAACCCACGGTCATAGAATTTGGTGGTTTGTCTTGGGACATCCGCTTAATCTATACCTACTAATAAAGAGAATTAATATTCTTTGCCGGCTTAGTATCTCGGAGGTGGTCATAGAGGTATGTTGTGCGCAGTAGCGGTAGCAGGACTCAAGTCTGCGGTACATTGAATTACTTTTGCTCTGAATACCAGCAATATATAGATAATATAGCTACTGTATACACATACATGAAAAAAATTCGTTGTTATTCATTTGAATGACAAGGAAGACCCCCTTGGTAGACGCTCATATACACAAATCTGTGCGTCTATGCGTTTATAAGGATGAAGTGTAGATTTGTGTATATAAGCCATCTATGATTGTACTGCGTTTTAAAAAGACAGCAATAAAACTTGCAAGTAAACTCACGTATTGCGGCACAGGGACGTAGGGGGAAAATATCTGGTGCACCGGTGCTTGTGGTGCTACCGGCGCACCGAACTTAAGTTGCACATTTTAAATGCGTGAAAAATTCTGAAAAAAATATAGCACATTCACACAACATTAACGTAGATTGTCATAAAATTTCAAGTAAATATTCGAAGCATAGCTCCTAAAACAAAAATGATAAATTCAACATTAAATAGTACATAACATAAATTGGGCTTCAGATTTGGCCCGTTATCACACTGATGCCAATTTTGTCATTTTTGTATCTTAAAAAATATTTCATATTTTGATACGAAATTTTGTGAAGACATACATTGTTGTTGTGTCAATGTGCTAGATATTTTTTAGATTTTTTGAAATGTTGCACTGCATCCGGTGCACCGGTAGCACCACAAGTGTGGTGGGTGCACCGGATACGTTCCCGGGACGTAGGGCATGCATGCACCGGCAGCTAGCGCATCACGGTGCGAGGCCGGAGATACGTACCCCCTCGCTCCCCGCCGCGATCGAAGGGAAAGGAAGCGTGCGGCGCCATTTTTAGCATGTGCATTCAGCTGGTCACCTACGTACGTAGCCACGTCGGACGGCATTCAAGCTCACCTGCAAAAATTTAATGGACGCCATGCTGCATGCCGTGTTGGGTGAGACACACCACGCACCTGCACGCCATCCACGCGCCTGCTGCATGCCCGATCCATCTCACCCTTGCGTCGCAGGGCCAGGGCATACCGTATCCGTATGCATATATATATATATGTACTGTGATATATATGTACTCTTGATTCCTCACATGTCAAGGTCATCTACATATGTGTGTGTTGGATGATGGATCTGTAGTCAGATGTGCAGACCAGGAAAGATTACGGCGGCAGAAAGAGAGAAACGAGCCTGGAGCTTCTGGGTTTCAGTGTCACTTTTGCCATCACTCGTTACGTTAAGATCTGCCTGCATCGCAGTCAATATGGAGCTTTTTTCACCACACAAAAGCACCTACCTAGGCTATCTTTCTGCCTCTAGATCTCCACTCTGCCGGCCTCTGCAAAGACCTGCTTGGTCACATGCATGCATGGCCATTGCTACGCTTTAATTTACCTTGTGGTATATTTTTTGTTGCGAGATTAACCAAAGTGTGTGGTTAATGCCAGCATAACGAAACAAATAAGTTAGCTCTACGCCTTAACTAGATATGGACCAGTAGTAGTACCCGATAGCTATCTACGAAGACAACAGGGACAGACGTGTCAGTCCAGCTAAATAATGGAGGAACTAAAATCAATCAAGTCATGAATATTACGTACGTTGGGAGTACATTCGAAATTCAAAGTACATTTCCCTCCAAAATTTTGACGTTTCCCTTGGCTCTTTTTGCATGGAAGAGCAAAATTAGATGGTCTCCCAGAAGGAATACATCAGACCATGCATCTGCCATAAATGGCGTGGGTTGAGATGCTTCTGTGGGTCAGCTGCCCATAAGTTTTCCTCTCATCATCGCTGCCTGAGAGTGAGAGGGACCAAATCAATATCCACAGTGCAACCACTGTTCCTGGCTAGATAGCGGACAGGATTGTCAAGTAATCTTCATTTCTTCCTTCTTTGCAATTGATCGTCATGTACCGTGGACCACTCTGCGGTGACCTGCTGCTGCCCACAATTCATACGGGTTTATAGTCTGTGTAATTTTGTGAGAATGTGAGTGATTCGATGGTTGAATTATACTCCCTCCGTCCGGAAATACTTGTCATTGGAATAGATGTATCTAGATGTATTTTAGTTCTAGATACATCCATTTTCATCTATTTTGATGACAAGTATTTCCGGACGGAGGGAGTACTATAAATTGAATTCCGTGTAGCATACATGGTCTCTACAATTCTCTCTTGAATAGGACTTTCGCCCCGCTTTATATATAAAGCAACAACCTGATCATGTACACCGCAAGCAAATGCTATCCAAAGAAAACACAAGAGGATATGAAGACACCGCCACGCTACGCCCTAGTACGTCTAAGCTCCATGACAACGCCCTCAAAAGGCATACGGGCGCAGCGCGTAGTCACTGTCGAGTGCATAATGGACAAAGGTTTTCACCGGCAACCCAAACATAGAGGGGAGCACCACGACACCGTCTTCAAGAAGAGAGCGGAGCCCACGGACATCGCCATCGTCGGTGCCAGAGCATAGAACGTTCGCCCGATAACTCCCACGTGCCACCACGACGTCTTTAGGAGAAGCATGACGAGTCCAGATCCCCATATCCGGATGGGCGCGCCGCCACTGAGATTACAAGTCATGGAGTTTAATTACTACAGTACACTTATTTCGGGTTTCTAGCTACATGCGAGGTTTGCTTGGTATATACATGTCGAACACTTCTTTGCCACCGGGGACATCGTCGCCGGCCCAGACGTCCGACAACTCCCGAGCTCCCCCTTGCACTTCATGTGTTCGACACATTGTCCGACCTAGTTTTTTATGATTTTTTAGGGAAAACGATGAATTCAGATGCTTCGGCCTCTACACCTCATCTCCATCGGCGTCCATCATCGCCTTCCCTCCTTTCTTCTTTAGTGCGGCATATTGGTCTTTGAACTTGAATCAATCTTTGATGAGCGACCAACAATGTGTGAGAGTCAATAGCTTGTTTTTTGTCGGGCCTTGAAGGCTTCTAAAGATTGGAATGCCTACACAATCAAAGAGAAGGCCACATATGTAACAACAATGACACAAGATACAACAAACATAAATATGTTGTAGCAATGAAAGAGGTCATACCGAGTCGCCCACGCCTAGGTCACTCACGGGACGTGCTTCAACGCTCTCAAGCGCGTCGCAATACTTGTTGCATTTTTGTTGACTGAACCCCCATCTTCTTTGGATTGAGTTGATGCCACGGTTGCTCGCAAACTTGTAGGGTGCAAACTTCCTCCGTTCATGAAAGGTTTTATGAACTCTCGTTAGGTAGGTAGGTAGTACGTAGTGTCGTACATTTCTTTTCACGTACCACTTGCATGGTAGGTGGTACACGGTACATTCCAGCATGACAGCACACGTACAGTCAAATGTGCACGGTTCTGATGGTCAGATAATTTCAGAACTTCAGATGCAGTATGATAAGTTCAGCCACTTCAAGGGATCCATCGACACATAGTCGCAGCAAATTAATTAACCAAGGTAGATCGGACAGTCCGTCATACTGTGTACGTACCGTCGAATTACGCGAGAAAAATCACGTCTGCATCATGCATGCCAATCAGTATTACGTACTTCCTCGGCTCCAAATTACCTGCATCTATATCTAAACAAATCTAACACAAATGAAAAAGGTAGCACATACGTACTGTCCATATATAAGCTTGTGTTCAGCCATTGTTTGGCTGTGGTCCTCGGACCTTGTTACAACTCTTTCTTATTTAATAAAATGGCAAATCTTTTGCCTTGTTTCAAAAAGAAAAATATATGAGCTTCTGTGGCAGCGAAAGAGTACTATATCAGCGAGGTGGAGAAATCGTATGGATTCTTGCCAAACTAATCTTCTCCTGGAAACAAGACGAAATGCTGAAGCTTGCATATGTACTTCGGTAAGGTAAGACAGGTGATATCTCTGTCTCCACCAGATCAGAGAGCATATCAGATATCACCTGTAAAATATCAGGGACCCGTAAAAAAAGGAAGATGAGAAAGCGGACGGCTAGCTAGCAGTATTAAAATAGTACTCTGCGTAGATAAACAATGTTGTGGCCAGGGTACAATCACTATATAGATAATTTATCTGAAGTCATCTTTACTCAAAGCGTCCAGTGACACCCACGTCGCCTTGCCTCGCACCTAAAATCTACTACTCCAACACCGTAACAGCGTCCTACGTGCAGTGGCACAGGATGGCTAGGATTTTTAAAAAAGAAACGAAGCTGATCAGGACCACCAACCATGCATGTATCTCTACGTTTACGTGTTCCCGCCATAAATAAGCTCCATCGACATGATCCAGATCCGTACTAAAGTCCAAGTGGTAGTTGTACACAAATGCTTAGTAATAGTAGCGTACGATATGATGTAGGCCTGCCACCTGTCTGTATGCTTTTGTTTCTTTACATTTTTTCGTGGGCTCCACGTAGTAAGAAATGGGTATCATACATCGCCACATGCTACGTACGTACGCGACTGGTGATCGATCTACTTTAGCCAAATTCTACTCCTTCTTCCACTGCTTGGCCTCCCTCCATGTCGCAGTGAAGAAAGAGACTGACACAGCATGCATCTGCATCCAAACTTAACATTTACTCCATCCAAGTGGAGTAGTATCTAAACAAAAACAACTTTCCATTTTACAGAAAGGGAAATGTAAACGGAAGTGAATGTTTGGCTCCATTGACATTTTCCTTTGTCCCTATTGAAGGAAATCCTTGTCATGCTTACCTTTTTCCCCCGGTTTTGCCATGCTTGCTAAAGAAAATTGATATGCTTGCAATAACATAATTTGTCATCTCGGGTGGCAGTTTTGTCATGCAAACAAATCTGACATCATATTTTTAACAATCCTGTTTTACTAAGATGTTATCTCTCAACTAGGAGAAATCATTTTATCTATTTATCAACAATGTAACTCATCAATAATTGTAGATGATATTACTATAGTACCATTGTATCCAGACCCTTTTATATTCTCCATGCATGTATGGCCGATTCTTTCTGCTCTTGTCTCTCCTAAAATAACGATGCATGATCCCGATTAACAATCACACCAACGGACTTGGTCTACTTATAGTAGCGATTAAGCTATGGCTAATCACCATCGTTAAGGTTAACGACGATATCCGGCGGCGAGCGGTAGGCGCCAAGCAGCTACGTGTAGCAGCTAACGTCCAAGGCATCGGATACCTTCTTCTTCCCAATCGATCGGCCCCGCTTATATAAATTCAGAGCCCGACTCCTGCTCCGCTGCTTCCATGTGTTTGTTCTGTCTCAGCCTCTGCATCATTGCAAGCACGAATGCACGATCCTCAAGGATGATTGCTGCACCTTGCAGCAGCCCCATTTAACTATATCGCCTGATATGCTATGTCTCTGTTTTTTTTGTTTCTTCTTTTGAGAATTCAGATCTATTAGACAGCCTAGATCTTGAACATGGGAGCATCATTAGCCTCAAGCTTTGTTTAGCGGTAGTACTATTACTTGTTGTAGGATCTGCAGATTTTAGTTTCACCGGATATATTACTGTAGTACTCCTACTATTGCTACGTGCAGGGTGGCATGTCTAACCTCAAGGAGGCACGCACAGACACAAAATTGGTGGATATGCTACGTTCAATATGAACTATATACAGACTGAAATGAGTCAACAAACACATTAAAACGTGTCTTTATACATCTCACCGAGGAAAAAGTAGAACATCTTATATTTGTGAACGAAAGGAATACATGGTTTTGTTTGCATAGGAATTTGTTTAATGATACTATCGAGAAAAATACAGAATTCTTTTCAACAGTTTTACAAAACAATTTTCGGAAAGAAAACATTTATATGATTCGATCCTACAAATCAAATAATCCACGAAGGATTTTTCTACAGTATTTATGTCCTTCAAAATTCCTATGAAAATGCTTTGGATCAAAGAGGCCAAACGGTTCAACGACTCTTGTCTCACACACCATCTCATTGTTGCAAACATTGGCGCATGTTGTGGCAACGACTGGGCTCGCCTCCAAACGGGGTCTTGCTTGATTTTTCCCGGTGGTTCACTCAGGGCTGAGCCGGCAAAATCGGAGGCCCTGTGCAAAATTCTAAAACGGTCTCTACCGTGCTTAAGAAACACTACATAAACATAACTATAGTAATATAAAAATCACAATATCTTACATGCCAAGTGAAAATATCAAGAATCATACCTATTCTTGGTTGTATAGTATTCACTTAAACAATATCATCTTTCTGGGACGAAGTTAAATCCTCTATTTTTTTGTTTGTCCAAACACTTTTGATAACGAGATTCATGTTTTCTAAACGAAGACATGACTTGCCACTTGGATCTGCAATACTAAACGCCTAATAGATGAAAAGAAAAAAAATCAACCACAAGATTTTAGTACGACTAAATAGCGGGCGGAAAGCGAAACTCATGGTAAGGGATCACAGGATCACCGATTATTGACGCGAAGATGCTTAAAAATTCGGAGATTGAAAGATGACCTGACCTTTCCTTGCCTTCAGAATACCGATGAAACAGATCCTCCCTGTGGGCTCCTGTGTCCTGTCTCCTAGAAAGAATCTACCACCTTGGATTGGAACTGAAGTACTGAAACATCTCGACCGTGGATTCAACACCAAGAAAAGAGAACTGGACAGAGGAATCGGGAGCCCTAACCTGCCGCGTCCAGCGATGGCCGCCAGCGCCGGACGAATGGACGAAGGAACGCCTCGTCGCTTCGCTCATCTCTCGATCCATGGACGAGGCGTTACCCCCGACGGCCGGATGGGGGGCTTCTTCACGCGTGGCAGACGCAAGGAACAGAGGCCCATATCGAAGACTGAAGGCCCATCTATACAGAGGAAGTAGTACTATTGTGTAAAATTTTTGGGGCCCTCAAAAACGGGGGGCCCTGTGCAGCCGCACAGGTCGCACCCCCCTGGGCTCGGGCCTGGGTTCACTCGGGTCAATTAACAACGTGGTGACACATTTACGTGGCATGCCTTTCGGCAGTTTCACCAAATGTGACGTCATGGCGGCTCCGATTGTGCTGTAGAGATGCCACATTCCCCATACTTGCACATTGACACCTTTGGTATGTGTTTTTTTTATCTTGGACGGGATTGTGCGTCGGCTATAACCTAAAGGCCAGCGTTGGGGTTGCTCGATTAGGGTTAGTCAGCGTTAGGTGGCAACACATTTGTGGACATGGGCAGGCTTTATTTCGGGAATCATCCATATAGACGTCTACAAAATGATAGGTGGAGGAGTGTGAGGGAGCGGCGAGGTAAAGCTATGCCTCCCAACCGATGAGGACATAGATATCATTGTTACACCCACAACCCCCTCTCGCTACACATGTTCAAGTTCTAGAAAATTGACGACCTGCCACTAGAACATTGGAGCATGAACAATCATAGAGATTGAGACGAGCCTGCAGGGAACGACAATGGAGCCTCAAGCACAGATTTTAGGACTTTGATGCCACTATGGTGACACATGAAAGATGCACGGAATATATAAGATAATGGTTCACATTTTTGCCCATAGCCTCTACATGTGTTGTGTCACCTTACTTTTGGCTAGACCCATGTAACTTTGAAATACATGACCATAGGTAGTTTTTAGAGTTTGTATTAGTGGATGAAACTTACTTAGAATGGATTTGGCATCCCTTCCAGGGCTGGCTGAATTTCCCTCTATCCCTCCATAACTAGGGCAAGACCTCTTATGTAACACCAACTTTCGTATACACTCCATATATACTAGATGAATGAAGAATATTTTCCGAATACATGGTTACATGTGGTGGTGGGTCTTTTCCTATTATGCATGCTCGCATGTTGAGGTGGGCCTTATCACATCCATAGTTATATGGTGTTGTGGCATGCTTTAATGTTGAGATAAATAAATTAGTGGGATGACTTTCTTAGGTATATAGGATACCTATGTTGTATCTAGGTCGGATATTATAGTTCTTGCTTGTTTTTCGCTTGCTTGCTAGAATTATAACTTCGTGGTTGGGTTGATTGTGCTCCGGCGTGGTCAATAACAACTCCAAGGTTAGAGCATCTCCAGCCGTTGCCCCCCCAGGAGGCGCTAAAAATCGCCCCCTGGGGGCGCACCGGCGCAAACCGCGTGCTGGGGGCGTGATGCCCTCAGTCGCGGCGCCCACGTTTTTTTTGAAATTTTTAATTTCGGCACAAACACGACGCAAATTCAACCAAATTTCGGCGAGTTCGTACATATTTAAAATATTTTACAAAAAAGAAAAAAAACGCTACTAGGCTGCTCCTCGCCGTCTCCCTCGCCGCCCGTCGCCCTTGCAGTTCTACATGTCGAGGAGGCGGTAGAACCGCGTGTAGTCGCCGCCTCCTCCGCGGTCGCCGTCCCTGCTGCAACCCTCCCCCGGTTGGCGCGGTGGGTTGGACGGTCCGGAGGCGTCCTCATCGTCGTCGCTGTCGAGGATCACGACGCCGCGCTCATCCTCGCGCCCACGTTTGCGGGCGGCTATCTCCTCCAGGGCCCGGCGCTGCCGGACCATCTCGTCGCGGAGGTAGTCGTCCTGCGCCCACCGTAGGGCGTCCTCGTCGGAGAAGCCGCGCCGGGTGATACGTCTCCGTCGTATCTACTTTTCCAAACACTTTTGCCCTTATTTTGGACTCTAACTTGCATGATTTCAATGGAACTAACCCGGACTGACGCTGTTTTCAGCAGAATTGCCATGGTGTTATTTATGTGCAGAAACAAAAGTTCTCGGAATGACCTGAAACTCCACGGAGATTATTTTTGGAAATAATAAAAAATACTGGCAAAAGATCAAGACCAGGGGCCCACACCCTAGCCACGAGGGTGGGGGGCGTGCCCCCTACATCGTGGGCCCCATAGAGCTCCTCCGACCTCAACTCCAACTCTATATATTCGTGTTCGGAGAGAGAAAAATTAGAGAGAAAGATTAATTGCCTTTTACGATACGGAGCCGCCGCCAAGCCCTAAACTCTCTCGGGAGGGCTGATCTGGAGTCCGTTCGGGGCTCCAGAGAGGGGAATCCGTCGCCATCGTCATCATCAACCATCCTCCATCACCAATTTCATGATGCTCACCGCGGTGCGTGAGTAATTCCATCATAGACTTGCTGGACGGTGATGGGTTGGATGAGATTTATCATATAATCGAGTTAGTTTTGTTAGGGTTTGATCCCTAGTATCCACTATGTTCTGAGAGTGATGTTGCTATGACTTTGCTATGCTTAATGCTTGTCACTAGGGCCCGAGTGCCATGATCTCAGATCTGAACCTATTATGTTTTCATGAATATATGAGAGTTCTTGATCCTATCTTGCAAGTCTATAGTCACCTACTATGTGTTATGATCCGGCAACCCCGAAGGGACAATAATCGGGACCACTCCCGGTGATGACCGTAGTTTGATGAGTTCATGTATTCACTAGGTGTTAATGCTTTGGTCCGGTACTCTATTAAAAGGAGGCCTTAATATCCCTTAGTTTCCGCTAGGACCCCGCTGCCACGGGAGGGTAGGACAAAAGATGTCATGCAATTTCTTTTCCATAAGCACGTATGACTATATTCGGAATACATGCCTACATTACATTGATGAATTGGAGCTAGTTCTGTGTCACCCTAGGTTATGACTGTTACATGATGAACCACATCCGGCATAATTCTCTATCATCGATCCATTGCCTACGAGCTTTTCATATATTGTTCATCGCTTATTTACTTTTCCGTTGCTATTTTTACAATCACTACAAAATACCAAAAACATTACTTTTTTTCCTATCGTTACCTTTTGCTACCATACCACTACTATCATATTACTTTGCTACTAAATACCTTACTGCAGATATTAAGTTTCCAGTTGTGGTTGAATTGACAACTCAGCTGCTAATACTTGAGAATATTCTTTGGCCCCCCCCTTGTGTCGAATCAATAAATTTGGGTTGAATACTCTGCCCTCGAAAACTGTTGCGATCCCCTATACTTGTGGATTATCAAGACTATTTTCTGGCGCCGTTGCCGGGGAGCATAGCTCTATTCTTTGAGTCACTTGGGATTTATATATTCTTATCATTATAAAGAACTTGAAAGATCCAAGAACCAAGATTTATCCCTCAACAACGAGGGGAGGTAAGGAACTACCATCTAGTTCTGCACTTGATTCACCTTCTGTCGGTGTCAAAACCGACGGATCTCTGGTAGGGGGTCCCGAACTGTGCGTCTAGGCGGATGGTAACAGGAGATAGGGGACACGATGTTTACCCAGGTTCGGGCCCTCTTGATGGAGGTAAAACCCTACGTCCTGCTTGATTGTTCTTGATGATATGAGTAGTACAAGAGTTGATCTACCACGAGATCAGAGAGGCTAAACCCTAGAAGCTAGCCTATGGTATGATTGTATATTTGTCCTACGGACTAAACCCTTCAGTTTATATAGACACCGGAGGGGGCTAGGGTTACACAGAGTCGGTTACAAGGAAGGAGATCTACATATCCGTATTGCCAAGCTTGCCTTCCACGCCAAGGAGAGTCCCATCCGGACACAGTACGAAGTCTTCAATCTTGTATCTTCATAGTCCAACAGTCCGGCCAAAGGTTATAATCCGGCTGTCCGGATACCCTCTAATTCAGGACTCCCTCAGTAGCCCCTGAACCAGGCTTCAATGACGATGAGTCCGACGCGCAGATTGTCTTCGACATTGCAGGCGGGTTCCTCCTCCGAATACTTCATAGAATATTTTGAACACGAGGATCGTGTCCGGCTCTACAAAACAAGTTTCACATACCACCGTAGAGAGAATAATATTTCCACAAATCTAATATGCTGACGTACCCCGTAGCGTGACATCACACCACAGCCAGGTCTTTATTCGAATCGTTTTTCATAACCTATCTCAGCGTGTTTCGCGAGGCGGTTTCCTTGGCATGTCTTGTCGAAGCAGAGATCGTGTCCCCTTATTACGGGATTCCCATCAATACGGACGTGGGTAACCCAACTGCGCCATCAATTACGGTGCTTGGGGGATAAGCGAGTTTTACCAGGCTGGTGGGGGCGCATAGTTTCGTCCGCCCTTATAAAGGGATAAGGTTTCACCTTTTTCTACCCACGCCTTCTTCCTCCTTGCTCATCCATTCTCGCGCACTCGAGCTCCAGTGCCCAAGTCCACATCCTTCTCCTCAACTCTCTCCAAACATGTCCGGAGCGGGAGGCAAGTGGATGGTCTCGTCCGTCACGGAGGGACACATCAAAAAACTACGTGGGGCCGGATACTTAGCCGCGGATATCGCGCACCGGCTGCCAGCCGCGGGGCAGATCATCCCTACCCCGGAACCTCACGAAAGGGTGGTTTTCCTCACCCACTTCGTCCGCGGACTGGGGTTTCCCCTCCATCCATTCGTCTGCGGCCTTATGTTCTATTTTGGGCTGGACTTCCATGATCTAGCCCCGAATTTCATCCTCAACATATCGGCGTTCATCGTCGTATGCAAGGCTTTCCTCCGCATCCGGCCCCACTTTGGCCTGCGGATGAAGACCTTCAATGTCAAACCGAAGGTAGTAGGCGGCCAACAAGCGGAATGCGGCGGAGCCATGGTGGGCAAAATGCCCAACGTTACATGGCTCGAGGGCTCCTACGTGGAGACCATAAAAGGGTGGCAATCGGGGTGGTTCTACATCATCGAGCCGCGCGACTCCAACTGTGCGGTGGCCCCCGAGTTTCGGTCCGGAGTCCCCACTCGGCTCACCTCCTGGAAGGAGAAGGGCCTGTCCTGGGGCTCATCGGTGGAGCCGGATGGACTGCAGAAGTGTATCCGGAACATGATAGGTAAGAAACTCAAGCTTGTCACACATAGTCTAGGTCATGCTCTTCCGCCGGATCCTCCCATGTCAACAACGGGCTTTCAACTTATGGGAGTTCAACCCGGCCCAGCACCAGACTCTATGCGAGCTCTTTGATACGACGCATAAGGACATCTGGAAGGTGCTGTTCAAGGGCGTCGAGGTCCCCCCTTCTCTTACCGAGGACCGTGGGCTAAGCGCAAAGCGCCCTGCGAATCCGGTAAGTTCTGTACATCTGGTAGGGTATTTATTTCCCATAGCTTAACCATGTGCGGGGTCTGAGCTCCCATGCCTTTGACAGGACTGGGTGGAGACATCGGAGCAGATTAACTGTCCGGCCCCTCTGCCCGAAGACCCTGCAGACGCTCTCCTGACGGAGATGTGGACTCCGGCTCCTTATGAGGTGCCGGAAAAGACCAAGAAGAAGGCCAAGGGAACCCGAAAGAGTTCCCGGAGCCAGGTGGTATCGGACTCATCGTCCAATAACTCTGAGACGCACTCCTCCCGTGAAAACGAGGAGGAGGAAGATGAAGATTCTCCCCCTCCAGCCGGGGAGACAAGAAAAGGAAGGCCCCCCAACCGGGGAGGCCGAAGGGTCCAAGAGGGGAAGGACTCTCCTTCCGGACTGTTCCACCACCACTGCCGATGGCGAAGACGGGTGATTACTCAGGGCCAAGCCCCTAGCGAAGTCGTAAGTATTCGGATACCAGATTAACTCATAGCATACTTTTATTGCACTGCTTCTCCTAACGTCGAATATGATCATGTAGTCCGCCCCGAGCCCGTATCGATGTATCCTTGTCGGACGGTTCCTTGGACTCGTCGGATATGAATAGTGACACACTTCCAACCGCCTTCTCTCCTTGCCCTACGGACAATGTCGAGGTATTGTCTCAAGGGGCACCGAGCCGGGGGGAGATTGTCCCGGAGGCGCCTCAAGGCGATCTTCCGGACTCCAGGCGCAAAGGGAGCGAGACTCCCAAGGGCTCCAAGTTCGGCCCTCAGCCAAACACCGCGCCGGAACCTCCAGTGGTTCCGGACTCCGGCAGGCGGCCCCCTTCCAAGAGGGGCAAGCCGCCCGTGTCGGTGACCTCTGTCCATCCAGAGGCACCGGATAACCTGCTGGGAGCGCTTCGTGGCACTTCCATCGACGAAGAGCACCGCACTATTATGAGTGCGGTGATCAAGAAGGTTCAGTCCGCCAAGATCGGACTGACTAAAGCCTGTGCCAGCCTTCTAACAGGCTTTGAGGTAAGTGTTTAAAATATAGGAAAACATTACCGCATAGACAGTAGCCCCTGATGCTTTGTTTGCTGTTCACAAAGAAAAGCCGAATAGAGGATCAAATAATATCTGCAAGAGTCGAATACAAGTATGTCTATATGCGTATGCAGGCTTCGCTGCTGACCTCTGCCGCACTGACTGCGGAGGTCGCCGCACTGAAGCAGAACCTCGAGCGGTCCGAGAAAGAACTCAGGCTTGCCAAGAGGCAGCTCGAGGAGAACAAAGGTAAGTAATACCTTGTATATATATATATAAAAGATGTGGTTGAAAAATGATAGGATCATCATGGATGTGCCAGGGGCCACGACCGAAGTGGCGACCCTAAAGCGAGCGCTGTCCGAGGCCGAAAATAGAGCGGCCGAGTAGCGCACCGAGCGGGAGAAACAAGAGGCATGGGTGGGTGAGGTGCAGCAAGAGCTCCAGGCTCTCGTGAAG